>NC_058144.1:11532910-11832910 GCF_011075055.1 Mangifera indica
AGGTGTAAATTGAAAATGATTTTTGATGTAGTAAAGAATACTAATAATTGAGCAGATGATTAATGAATGTGGATCCATGATCCATGCATCATCATCAATCCCAGGCCACCTCACACTTTGTTTCCTTTTCACGGCTTAAATGATGTTTTTGGATGGAGTTTTTGTGGGCTCCTCGTCACGAGTGGAGACTAGCTTAACGACAAATTCTTGTGAATATGGAAATATGCCCCATTTGTTTGATGCTCATCATCACGACATTAACATATTTTAACTTTTTCTTCCCCTATAAATTTATCAACTAGCACATAAATCCTCAGCCCGTTGGCTGTTGTTAATCTTTAAAAATTTGAAATTTAGCAAACTTGTGAACTCATGATTGGTTCATATTGAGTTGAGTTCGAATTCGAGAATAATCAATTTAGCACACTTGTGAACTAATGATTGATTCAAGTAAGATATTATTAAATCCTTAAAAAATTTAATTTATATAAATATATATATATCCTTAAAATTATAAAGGGTAATTCATATACTTATTTATAGTTATAATTATAAATTCAAAGTTTAAATATAATTTTTATAGTCAAACTCAAATTAATCAATTCCTTTTTGAACTTGAACCAAAATCTAAGTCAACAAAACGTTTCTAACATGTATCAAATCCTCCAACGGCTCATAACAATAACCAAATTACAAGAAAGGTATTCAAAATTCCCATATTGTTGAACTCACTTATTAAGAGACAGGTATACTTAGTAATTAAGAATCTCTAAAAGACTTGGAACGTTATAAAGTGAAAGTTAAAACAACTTCAACTTTATAAGCAAGTCGCATTAAAGCATATAAACCTAATCTTTTGGTGCTCTTTGTTGTACATTTGCTCCTTTACCAATATGTATGATGATCGAATCTTTCATCAAACAACAAAGCCTTTCTTTCTAGTGGACAAATCTAAGGTGAAGACTGGACAAAACCATCTCTGGAATCCCACATTGTGGCATACTCTTTTTCTGCAGTTTAAATTACAGGTAGGACTATTGAAAAGTATCCAGAAACCAGAAACATTTGGTGTGTCCAAATTTTTGTTCAAATTATTGTCTATCGCGAGAAAGTTTGGAGGCAATCCTACCTGCATAAAAATATACGTTTCTGATTTATTAAAGAGAGCGAGAGGTAGGAAAAAACACTGCATATAATATTATTTTGTACCTTTCGCCCCAATTTGAAAGGTAACGGTGGAAGTCCTTGTAAGGGCATGTGCTGCAGCGAAAAGCGTCTCCTAGTCCACGCTACAAAGTCAATAAATTATTTATCTGTCAAAATTTGATGCAAATTAAGGGCACATATGCCACTAATGTACAATTTATGGCCACATGTCAAGTGAAGACATAGCCAAAAAAATGAGCCGATAGAGTTGCAAATTAAGGAGAATTACTTCTTTAATTGTTTGCAACCGCCCAGCATCAATATAAATACGCTTGCATGTTTCATTTCTAGATCATTCCATCATCAAAATTTCTCTTATAAATTTGTTAGTGCTTTAAGAAGTAATCAAGCTTTGGTGCTTCATTTGAGTTAATAGTAATTTCTATTTCTATAAACTTTCTAGTTAAAAATTTTATTTTATTTATTTTCCTAACAGCCCGATTTAAGATAGTGAGTGCTTATTTATGTGATTATATATATATATATATATATATATATATATATATATATATATCTAGGAGTTCTGTCTAAAGATGTTGGTTTTTAAGAAGTCTTTGTCCCCACCAGTCTTTCCTGAGAACTTTCCTAGTATGTTTAAATCACACCGATAGTTATTATTTTTCCAAGTTTGGTCACTCTTAGGTATCTATTATAATGGTTGAGATAAGTTATTCATCTGTCCAGTCCTGGTGCCAATAGTCACTGGTGACAAATATGATTATTGGTGCATTAAGATGATGAGCTTTTTTTAATCCTAGAATTTATGGGATATAGTCAAGTTTGGGTTCAGTCTTCCGGAAGAGATATCTAGTTCTCTAAAAACTGAACAAAAGGCATTAGAGGATAATCAAATGAAGGATTTGAGGGTTCAATTCATTCTGTAACAAACACTATCAAATGATATATTCCCCAAAATCAGTAAAACTTCAAGAGCTAAAAAAACTTAGGATATCTTGCAAGAAGAGTTTCATGGTAGAGAATAAATATGCTCTTTCAAATTACAAACTTTGAAAAGAGATTTTGAAAATATTATGACAAATGAGTCTGAGACTACAAATGTTTACTATTTTAGATTGAAAGAATTAATGAATCAATTGAGAGTCTATAAATAATATTTCTGATAGAAAAATAGTAGATAAAATTTTGATTAGTATCACTAAAAAATATGATTTTATAGTGATTGTAATTGAAGAGTCAAAAGATATATCTAAATTATCGATGACATAATTAATGGGTTCATTAGAGGCTTATGAAAAAAGAATAAATTGTAGAAACAAGGGTTCATTAGAGAGTGCTTTTTAGTCCAAGTTCAGTATACACCCTCAAAAGTTGAAACCTAGGTAGATGAAAAATGAAAATTCTTTAAGAAGAGAGAGTTTTAGAAATACAAATAATAGAAAAAAAATCATCTCATGGAATTTGTAAAAGAACAATCTTAAACAATTGAGACTTTGAGTGATGAAGCATCAGCAAAATAGTTCAAAGCTCAAACTAAAGAGTATCATTTGTTTTAATTGTATGTGAACAAAACTTGTTAATTAACTTATTCTTTAGATATATATAATAATTAGGTAGACACTGACCTTTGTGTTTACTTCCATCACCAGTCATGTGATTGTTGCAACCATTGTTAATGACCATTTATCTTTCTTTGCTTTGGATACTGATGGACCAACATAAAAAAATACTCCACCTACTTCATTTTTTTAAGAGTAATTTGTTTGATGCTTTACTTTGAAGCGACAATATTTTTCTTCATGCACAAATTTTTGGTAATTCAAGACTTCAGCTTCCCACAAAACCAAAATCTTTCTCTAGATGACTTGTTCTTTTACAAATTTCACAAGATGAATATTTTTTATTATCTATATTTCTAGAACTCTCTGTTCTTAAAGAATTTTCATTTTTCTTCCACCTAGGTTTCAACTTTTGAGAGTGTTTACTACACTTGGACTGAAAAACACTCTCTTATGAACCCTCATTTCTATGATTTATTCTTTTTTTATAAACCTCTTATAAATTCATTAATTTTGTCACTAATAATTTATATATATTTTTTAACTTTTTAATTATAGTCGCGATAGAATCATATTTTTTAGTGACACTAATCAAAATTTTCTCTACAATTTTTCTATTAGAAATATTTTTTCCATTGACTCTCAATTGATTCACTAATTTTTTCAATATAGAATAGTAAATATTTGTAGTCTCATTCATCATAATATTTTTAAAATCTCGTCTAAGAGTTTGTAATTTAAAAGAGCGTACCTTTTCACTACCATAAAAATCTTCCTATGTGATATCCCAAGCTTCTTTAGCACTTAAAGCTTCGCTGATTCTAGGGAATATATCTTCAATAACGCTTGTTGTAGAATGAATAGAGCCTTTGAATCCTTTATTCGATCACCCTCCAAGGTTTTTTGTTTAGCTTTCGAAGAACTAGATATCTTTTATGAATTTCTCAATAGTAACCAGTGAAGTTGCTACTAGCTTGTACTTGTTCATCTTGAATCTTCTGAGTAGATTCTCAGTATACTCCTTTTGTGAGATGAATATTCCAAATATTCTTGGATAATTTCAATGCCAAGAAAATAATGCATCAAGTTCAAATCTATCGTCTCAACCGCCCAACATCAATATAAGTAAGCTTGCATGTTTCATTTGTAAATTAATCCATCATCAAAATTTCTCTTATAAATTTGTGAGTACTTTAAGGAGTAATCAAGCTCTCATGCTCCATTTGAGTAATCAAGCTATTATGCTCCATTGTAGTTGTTGATTTACTATCACATAAAATATTTACTGCTTGTCAAACTTTTTCCCTCTCTTCGAGTATCCTTCAAAACCAAATCACTTGATTCGTTGTATTTGCGGTGGCTACATATTTTGCTTCTACGAATCATTGTGTTACACATTCTTGTTTCTTAGACACCTATGAGAATATTCTTGATCCCAAAGCAAATGCATAATCGAAAGTATTTTACTTGTCATCTGTTGATCTTACCTAATCATTATTAGTGTTGCCAATTAGCTTTAAGTTACTTGCAAAATTGAGCAAATGTTATAGTCTTTTGTACCTTACAAGTATCAAAAACTCATTTTTGCAATTTCGTAGTGACTTTGATTGGGATTCTGCATGAATCTTGACAATAGACTTATAACATATATAATATTTGGTCGAGTGGCAGTTAGGTAGAGTAGGCACCTATTAAGACTTTTGTAGGGTGAAACATCTAATCTCTCAAAACTGTCTTCTTTTTTGAATTTCTTATTAGTAACCAACATAGTTGTTATTGGCTTACACTCGTTTGTCTTGAATCTTTTGAGTAGATTCTTAGTATACTTCTATTGTGAGATGAATTTTCCAAACTCTTCTTGGATAATTTCAATGCCAAGAAAACAATGCATCAAGTTTAAATCTGTCATCTCAAATGCTCACATCATATCTTCTTTATACTTTTTCAATATATTCTCATTGTTGCTTGTATAGATAAGATCATCCATATAAAGAGAGACAGTGAGAACATCGTCATATGAAACTTGATGTAAAGAGTCAGTTCACTTTTACTCCTCTTGAATCCTTGATTGGTGAAGTGTTCATCAATCCTACTATACTAGACTTTCAGAGCTTACTTCATGGTATATAATGTTTTTTTCAATTTAAGTACTTTATCTTTCTTTCTTGAAATCATGAACCCTTGAGGTTGTTCTACATATATATCTTCTTCAATTTATCCATTAAGAAAGATTGACTTCACATCAAATTGATAAATCTTTCATGTCTAATAATTGTACTTTTAGTTGCTAATAACTTGTAATTATCCAATAATCAATCTATAATATTATTGACAATTTTTTTTTTGTCTTCCAATGTTTAACAATTGATGTCACACTCCAAGACTTCGTAAGACAAGCAATCTTAAGTTTTCTCCAAGAAATCAATTAGCAATGATTAGACATGACAAAAAAGGTTGGGTTGCAGGGCTCCTTATTTTTGGCACGGCCTGCATGGGCTATGCTGGTTGTGTTGGGGCTTTAGGATAAGGCCCGTGGGCCGATTCAATATGCTTCATTAAAAATAATAACAAATTAATTAAAATAATTAAAATTGCAAAAATATTAAAAGAAGTTGTAGTATAATGAAAAATGAAGAAATTAGATTTATTTATAAGAAATGAATTAAGTTTTTAAGATCAATCTCACGTATGTGGGATAATTGAAAACTTAAGTATGATTAATTTGATACTAGAGTTTTAATTTGTAGCGAGTGAAGGGAGTTATTAGAGTGTATCTTTTTAATATGAAACATTTTTGTAAAAGTGCAAAGTGCAAAACTATCCTATATTAAAAAGATACACTTAAACTTTTAAATAACTCAAATGGTGTTTTAAAAAGACTCTTGGTTGAAACTCAATGCACTGTCGTTTTGAGAGCTTCAATCAACAATGATTTAGCAAGTTTGAAGCTGCTAGGCATACTTCCTACCTTGTCCAATAAAGTTTATTTCTTTTTTCTAGTTACACCATTTTAGTTTGGAAAACCAAACATAATGTTTTGAGCAACAATCTCATTATCTTCAAGAAATCTTATAAATAGGTGTTTGTTCATCGTAAGTATATCTATCATAATATTCTCAACATTCATCTGATCTCATGATCTTAATTTGCTTTCTGCATTGTTTCTCTACCATAATATTCATCCTAATGTTTTGTTCTTATTATGAAGTATGCAGTGATAAATAAATCATGAACAGTCATCAATAAATGAAATGAAGTATACTTGACCATAAGGATCCGTATCCAAACAATAAATATTTGTATGTATAATTTTCAATATGTATGAACTTCTCTTGGCACATTTCTTTGACTTGTTGGTCAATTTTCCCTTTATGCAATCAATACAAATATCAAAGTTAGTAAAATTTAGAGTATTAAGTATCTGATCCATTATTCACTAACATTTTATTCTCTTTATAGATATGTCCTAATCTCTTATACTATAATATAGAAAAATTTTCATTCATAACACTTATTTTAATACCAACATTATTTTCAACATGCATTAAATTAAATAAAGGCCAAAGGACTATTGCCCACCCAAGGTATGCTGTTTTCCCAAATTTCTCCCATTTAACTTTGAAAATCCTAAATACCCACCCATGAGCAGTTAAAATTAACAAAACTCCAACCCCTTAAAATTTTATTTTTTTCCCCCCTAAACTTTAGAAACTAATAGTTTCCCCCCAACCTAAGTTTAAAAAAAAGATAGTTTCCTCTTAGAGTTTAGTTTCTGAATCTCTAACACCATCTCTGACTCCATTACCAACAACCTCTCCCTCCCGATGCTTCCTTTCCCTTCAACGGTCTTTTTCCATCCATTTGGACTCTCAATCGATATCGAATAAGACTTGAAAGATGAAGAGCTTCATCGGGGAAGACGAAGCTCTTCGTCTTCCCAGACATCTTTTTTTGGGAAGACAACAGCTTTGTCTTCATTTGGGAAGACGAAGAGTTTCGTCTTCCTCAATGAAGCTTTTTGTCTTCCAAGCCTTATTTGACGTCGATCAGATATCCAAATGGGTAGAGAGAGACTGTTGGAGGGAGAGGAAGCTTTGGGAGGGAGAGACTGCTAGCAATGACATCGAATTTGACATCAGAGATCTGGAAACTAAACCCTAGGAGAAAACTATCATTTTCTAAAACTTTGATTAGAGGAAAACTTTTAGTTTTTAAAGTTTAGAAAAGGAAAATGAGATTATATTTTAGTTTATTTTTAATATTATAGATAAAATGATAATTTTGCCTTTACAATCATTAATTTTAACTAGTCATAGGTAAGTATTTGAGATTTTCAAAGTTAAAAAAGGGAAACTTAAAAAAAAAACATACTTTGGGGGGTAATATGTCCTTTGGCCTTAAATAAAACATTATTTTGTAAGTGAATTCAAAATAAACCATCAAACAACATATCATTTCCAATAACTGCAAGTTTATAAAATAAAGTAATTGTCGTTTCATAAAACATAAAAGAATATCTTATAGATACAAATCTTGACACTAAAATCAAGTTTCTAGAAGAAGTTTGTAATATAAACTGTTCATTGCAAATCTAATACAAAACCAGTATATAAATGTAATTTGCATTTTCTAACCGCTTCCATATGTGAACACATATTATTTCCTAGATAGGTGCATTGTTCACGAGGCCATTGGTTTCCTTTGGTTTAGAAAACCTTAAAAAATGTTTGAAGCATGAATTATAGAACTAAAATCAATCCACTAAGTATTACAACAAACATAAACCATATTAGATTCATAATATATAAATAACATTGGATTAACTTTCTTTTCAAGCTAAGCCATAAAATTATAATAGTCATTCTTTGTGTCCTTTCTTTTTACAAAAAGAAATGCACTTAGACTCGTTATACAGTTTGAATGGATATTTATCGGTTCCTTTATGTTTATCTTATTTCTTCATTTTCTTTCCTTATATTACCATATGTGTACTTTTACCCATTTCCATTAACAACCTTCCTTCATTTTGTACACATATAATTTGAAGCTCATTAATGGCCCATTTCCTTATATATGTTATGAGAGATTTTTGAAAGGTCTATATTGTAGTGGAAGTGAATTTTGTATAAAATACATAAGAAAAGATTTGGACAATTTAATCTTAAGAGACTTAAGTTGAGCCACTGTCTTTTATTTGCATAATGCGCTCAAGCACACCTCTAACATTAATATACTTCATTGATGATAACTTTATCATAAGAGTGTTAGTAAAGACTTTATCTGAAGACTTAAATTATTCATCAATAGCCTTCAATAATTAGCAAAGGCATTCTAGGTGTTGTTTTCAAGATTACTTGACGACACATTTCTTAAACCATTTGGATGTACCTGTTTTCCTATTTTAAGACCTTATAATAAGCACAAGTTCAATTATCATTTAGAGAAATATGTTTTTCGTTATGTACTTAGTATATTGGGAAAAGATATCGTTTATAATGATGTGCGTCCTTTATCCCATGAGTCCATGCATCCAATGCTCAGAAGATCCAAAACATGTAATCTACCATAACCTTATCCTAAGATACTTAATGTTTCTATCATAAAATCAGGATGTTTAACCCAAAAAAATTGTTGATGCATTGACTAATTTTGGTTGGTTTAAAGTTATGCAAGAGGAGTTTACTACTTTAGTAAGGAACCATACTTGGAGTCTAGTGCCTTTAACTAGTGTTATGAATGAAGTATGACACAAATTATTGTTTAGAATTAAGTGTAATATTAAGGCTAGACTAATGGCAAAGGGATTTTAGCATTTTTCAGGTGCATATTAATTTGAGACTTTTAGTCCAAAATAATTTATTGTAACCAGAGAAGTGGCCTTGAAATTTTTCAAGTTGTTTCTAGGATCTTAACAGTGAAACCCTAAAGTTTGCTTTTATGTGGAATCTCATGCCATTTGACATTTCATATTAGTTTAGTTTTGGCTTGAAAATTTAGTAAATTTTGTTATGACATGAAGATAAGTAGATACAATTGAACTTTTTTACAAGTAAAGTGTGCTCAGATCCTTAATGAGGCTGGAGCAAATGTAGATGCATTGGACAAGAATAAGAACACAATCCTTCACTACGCAGCTAAGTATGGCAGGAAGGAACGTGCAGCCTTTCTATTGAAGAATGGTGTTGTAGTGTAAGCCAATAGCTTTCTATCAATTTACCTTATGGGTTAACTACTTACTAATTATTTTATATTAATCTTTATTTGCACTTACTGCAGAACCCTTCAAAACATGGATAGCAAGACTTCTATTGATGTGGCTAAACTCAATAACCAGTATGAGGTATTGACGCTATTGCAGAAGGATGCTTTCCTATAACCTAAACAAGCATACGTTGGAATTTGGTGGATGCTGTTGGGGCATGTTTCAATGTGTCAGCTAAAATTTAAGTTAAACAGACAAACGACATTGTGTTTTTGTCTATCTTGTGTTGCAAGGGTTGTCTGATTGCTAAACTTTTCAAAATAATGTTA
The DNA here is from genome assembly GCF_011075055.1 of Mangifera indica. Taxonomy (NCBI): domain Eukaryota; kingdom Viridiplantae; phylum Streptophyta; class Magnoliopsida; order Sapindales; family Anacardiaceae; genus Mangifera; species Mangifera indica. The sequence goes on from NC_058144.1 coordinate 11,542,165, forward strand.
TAGTTCCAACATAAATAGTTTTTTTTTTTTCTGGAGTGATTTATTTATCCATGAGGGGATTACGTGACTTGGTTGTAGTAACTATAGTTGTACACACTTTTTGCATGATGTTACCTGGTATTTGATCCCAATAGAGCCTACAATAAATTATTTTAAAACAATGAGATTATTTTTATGTTATGGTTACAATAAATTAGCAATAGGGTACTTGCTCACAATAGAGCCAGGTTAAAGTACAACAGATGTTGGGAAATAAGAGATAACTCACATGACCAAAGTATCAAATCCCTATATTCAATCTGGATCAATTGACCGAGTATTCAATTACAACATAGCTTCTAGTTTAAGGTGTTTCCATCGAGTGCAATAGTGTCACACTACAGAGGAATTCGGACGAATGGTTCCTTAGTGACCAAAAAGGGATATAATTCAATTAGAGAGTTAAGATACATAGCCTGGTTAGCTCTAAAGTACATAATGAGTACCAATATAGTAATCAGGACCCATCATCATTTTGTAAGGAGTTTGATGCCAACTTTAGATGATAGAGTTTAAAGTTGAGGACATTTTGGAAAAATTTAGAGATTATATACTAGTTAGAGTCTTCTACTCATTGAGTATGTTTTGTCACTTATCCTCTTTGTTTTGAATATGCAAGTACAGGTGATTGTGACGGTTATGGGACGAGTGGCGGTTAGAGGGTATAGAGTTGGATGACATTTCTATCATTTCAACATTTATTAGACTTTCATTTGTTTCAGCTTTATTTTAGTTGATTTGTTAAGCTATACACTTTTATGGGTTTTCGTTTAATAAACATCTTTTGTTGCGCTGGCAAACTTATTCTTAGTAAGGGTATTAAAGCAATTTTTACTAGTTTTAATAAATAAGTTTTATTCAGTTATTTACTTGCTTTTATTGATTTAAAACAAATGAGATGCTCATAATAGTTAATCTAGTAACTTTTCCCTTGGGAGGGTAGTATTTTTGGAGGGAGGTGTTATAGATTTGCGGGAACTAGATTATTTCTAAGGCTTCGAATCTCTTAGAAACAGTTGTGATTTGCACTTAAGTCTATCAAAATATGCACTTGATCTCCTTACTAAGGCACAAATGCAAGAAGCAAATCCTTGCATTACACCTAAAAGGCTATTAGTATGAAGGTATTCATTGAAGACAATGAACCATTTGAAAGTCCTACTCTCTATAGCTCCACTACATAAGCATTGCAATATTTAACATTCAGAAGATCTGATTTATCTTTTGTAGTGAATAAATTGAGTCAAATCCTAAAAGCTCTTATAAGATTACCATGACAAGCATGAGTATTAAGATATATTATTAAAGGCACCTTGCATTGATGGTTTGAACCAAAATCCATAAGCTAGAGGCATATATAGATGTTGATTAGGCAAGAATACTTATGAGACAGAAGATCACTGGTGGGCACTGTATTTTCCTTGGATGTAATCTAATTCAATAGAGGCCAAAGAAGCAAAAAGTGGTAGCCATGTCTTCCACTGAGTCTGAAAGTATAAGTCTTAGTCAGGTGGCTACTAAAATGGTCTGGCTAGGAAATTTATTCAAAGAATTAAAGGTATCCAGGGTTAGGAAAGTTGTTGTGTGGTGTGATAATCAAAGCGTTGGATCATTGGCATGTAATCCAGTTTTTCATGGTTGAAAAATGCACATTGAGATAGATCATGTGCATTATGTGAGAGAATTGATTACTGACAATTTGTTAATTGTACAGTATGTGCCTATAAATTTTCAATTAACTGATGTTCTCACAAAACCTCTAATTGCTAATTGATTTTCCATTTTAAGAACAAAACTTTGTATTTTTGACAGGCTAGAGAAAGCATGACAACAAAATATAGAAGAGGAAGTAATTATAGAATAGAGAATGTGGAAATTTTAGGTTGGAAATTTATCTTACGTGAGAAATGTGTTTGATGTTGAATTGTGCTTTGACTGAAAGTTGGCTTGATTGAATTCTCAAAAAGATAGTATGTGATATGATGTGTCTTATGTTGAATATATTTGTGTGTGTAGATAATCTGCATACTGCTGAATTGTGCTTGTTCTTGGAGTTGATTTCATTGGTTAGTTTGGTGTGTTTTAGAGTTGAATTGATTGAATTTCAGAAAGGAAGCATGTCTCCTGGTATGTTGTAATGTTAGATATCTTTGTTGATTTGATTGAATTTTAGAAAGGAAGTATGCGTTCTGATATGTTTTAGTGCTGGAGATTTTTGTTGATTTGGTTGAGTTTCAAGAAGGAACTATGTGTTCTGGTGTATTTTGGTGTTGGAATCTTTGCTGAGTTGGTTGAGTTAGAAGGAGTAAGTATGTGTTCTGGTGTATCTGATACTGGAATCTTTGTTTTTTTTTATTTTTTTAAGTCCGAGTATAACGGAGGAAGTATGTGTTCTGGTGCTTTGGCGATGGAGTCTTTGTTAATTTGATTAAGTTTTAGGGAGGAAGCTATGACCTGGTTTGTTCCATGCTAAAAATCTTGGTTGATTTGCTTGAATTTTAGTAAAATAGTATATGATCAGATGTGTTGGATGTTGGAATTTTTGGTAATCTTATTTGGAATTTCAAGAAGGAAGTACATTGTTGAATTTTTTTGGTTTATTATTCTGGTAAATTCCAGTGTAAGTTTGTTTGATGAATAAGTCGGTTGAAACTGATCACCGAAATGAGTTTAAGTTTTTGTTTGCTTCGTGATGTTGCAATGATTGAAGCTAATTTGTACAAAGATGAGTAAAAATCAACTCTCACTGGGGAGGATGGGGAGATATGAGCTAATGGTTAATGGAATTTGCAATGGTTGTTAATGTTCCATTAGTTGTTTGTCTTTAAAAACTCACCATATTAGAATGAAAACGAAACTCATCATTTATAAAATTGGGGCTAAATCTAGAAAAAATAACATTATGTGTATAATTTTTATATACAAACAACAATGTGTCATTATGTAATTGGATATTATTTTATCTTTAATTTTTAATTATTCAATCATATAATAACAGCTCGTTGTTTATGTACAAAAATTTTGCACCACTCATATAGAAAACTTATCTAGGTTTTACAAAATATAAGTTCATTTCATCTCACAGTTGTTTTTATCTCTATTGATGACCCCCTATTTTCAATGTGGATTCTCAAAGTGCAGTATTTTTATATGATGAATGCAGTATTTAGTTTAAATTAAATTTGATAATTTGACCCAAAACAAGGATAAAAACAAATTTATCCACGACCCATCATTTCATTCATCTATTCGCTTATATATTATTTAAACTTTTATATATTGAATTATTTTTAAAAATTTTAAATTATTAAAAATATGTTATGACATTTATAAATATTATATTATTATTTTAGTAGAGATGGGTTAAGAATTCCCTGCCATTCTTGTATCAAAGAAGAGGTGAAAATGGAGAAAGGTTTTCCTTACAAGGTAACGGATGTGATTAAGGTATCCGACTTTTTCCATCTCTAGTTTGAACTCCGGGCTACTAGGCTTATGCTTCATCACTCAAAGTCTTACTGTTTAAGATTGAACCCATTGATGAAATTGCTGCTTTGTTTGAGCTTGACTTATCATCATAATTAACTTGAACTTAAGATATAAAGTGGAAGAAAAAGGAATCGATACAATTTAATTGCAAAACAACATCACAGCCGATTCAAATTGATATAATGAACAGTTTCTTATCATTAGTGTATATGAACTTTTGGGTTTTGAGTATGCATAGGCAGCATAAACAAACTGCCTCAGTGAGCAAACTAAATGAAAGAACCTAAAAAATTGAAAAATTGGAACTTCTCACAATGTTTTGTGTATCAGTATTGATATCATGGCAATTATTTTTTTCTACCACGAGATTGGTGATGACTCTGAAGATGTAAGGCTGTAAAGAAGAAGGATCCAGTGATCAGTTCTTCATCAAGAAAATAATTAATCAAGCATACAAACAAAATACAACGAAATTATCATCAATAAAGCCAATGTTAAGTACCTACTTCAGAATATTTTCCCAATAAGAATCACTGCTTTCATCATCCAGGAGTTTCTTCCAATCCTCAAAAGTGGAGGAGGCTGGTGATGAGCTGGTGGAGAGATGATGTGTTGTGTTGCCCTTGCTTTCCATTTGACTGATAGTATTCATCTCATTAGAGACAGAAACCAACTGAGGAAGCGTTTTCTCAGGATAGCAACTACCATTAAAGCTGTTACTAAAAGCATCAAGATCTCCTGAGCACTTCCAAGAATCTGCAATAACCCAAAAGTCTTGGTCGGTTGCTTCAGGGATTGAGCCCGGACTCAGAGAAGCATCTTGGGGCGACACCACTTGAGTGTTGTTGATTTGTCCTTGAAATAATGGATTGAGACTTTGGGAGCCTAAAAGAGTGCTAGTGGTGCTATCCATGTTTGGAACAAGTGATGAGCTTGCATTCAAAATCTGCAGCAAATTTTGCAAGAATTGGATTTGTGCTAGTTGGGCAATATTGTCCCAAGGGTTCATCAAATTTCCAAATGGTGCTGCAGAAATTATGTGGGAAAGATTCAAAAGTTGATTCATATCAGTCCTGGGCATGTGTGTGCTAGGGTCAATTCCCATTCGGAGCATTTTCTTCTTTATATGAGTGTTCCAAAAGTTCTTGATTTCATTATCGGTCCGCCCTGGAAGATGACTAGCAATTCTCGACCACCTGCAACAAATCTAGACGTCAGTAATAGCAGAAAGCAATCGAATTTACCATCATATCTATCAACATTAATAACATTAATTTTTTCCTTAATTCTTTTTATCAGGATTAATCTTATCTTGATTCTATCCCCCTTAAAAGGAAATGAAATTACTTGTTTCCGAGAGATGCGTGAAGCTCAATAATGATACGCTCTTCTTGGTCGGTGAAATGTCCTCTCTTGATATCAGGCCTCAGATAATTGGTCCATCTCAGTCTGCAACTCTTGCCGCACCTGCTCAAGCCAGCGAGCTTTGGAAGTGATCTCCAACTTTTATAGCCATGTTTGTTAATGTAATCTACAAGCTTCTGATCCTCCTCTGGAGTCCATGGCCCTTTCTTCAGGTTGTTATTGTCCTCAGAACAACACGGAGATCTCATTGTGGCAAGGCAAAAGAAAGAAAGAATCAGTAGAAGATATCTAACGACAGAGAGATCGTTTAATTTTGAATTTGTTGCTTAGAAAGAGAGGCTGAAGAATATAAATCTTGGTGGGTATTACTTATAGGGGCATTTGGGCGACGTAATTCAAACCTGGATGTCACATTTAGTTCTTTCCATGTATTATTATAATCTTAATTAGCTTCCCAATTAAAGTTAGGAACTGCCCTAGCAATTCACCATCTGGCTTCTGGCGTCTAATTTGAACGCAAAAGAAAAGAAAAAACCATGGGCAATTAAATGGCAATAAAAACAGGATTAGGTAGTAAAAGTGGTTATCTAATTGGAGGTTAGTATATAGTTAAATATTATATTAGCACATGGGCGGGGTTACTATTCTCCTCTTGTAATTTTTCATTTAAAATTTACCATGTTCCTACTCATAAAATCTTCTCAATTAAAATTTACCATACATTGGACTTAGCCATTATAAACTAAAAACACTGATAATTACTTCTGTTTTTAACTTTGATTATATAATATAAGTATATCGATGTCTAGTATACACATAAAAAAATTATACAAAATGAATTTTAGTAATGCCAATGTGACACCTCTATATATAACATATCATAATTGCAATGAGAGGTTTTCTCATAATAATTAAGGTGGGCAAATCTTTCTATTTAGTTAGCATTACTTATTATCATTTTGATTATATGTTAAAATTATTTTTTGCGTTTCAATTTTCTTTTTAAATTATTTCAATATGCTATTAACAAGACAATTTATCTTATTTAGAAAATAGCTCAAAAAATTATATTATAATATTTTAAAACACGTTAATAATTTTAATCACAAAATTACATTCTCATACAAAAAAATGAAATAAATTTTGTAAATAAAATCAAGAATAATTAAAATAAGTATAATTATATATAAATATAACTATATGTAATAGATAAAAATTTTAACTACTATTGATACTAGTCCTTTAAACTTTCTTTAGTGTTCTTTTAACAAATTCTAGTATAACAATTTTTTTTAAACATTTGGATAAGTTGTGATTGGTTTCATATCAATTTAAATTTAATTTAATTTAGTTTTGACTCATATCGAATTGACTTAAACTAAATTTCAGGTAAAAAAACTCAACTCTAATCCAATTTTTTTCGTATCATTTTGTATCGAGTAAACGGGTTATATTGAAAATTACAATCTTTGCGTTAAATCAATATAGAAGTCTTGTATACAAAATGAAATAATAGTTTATGTTTTTTGTAATATGAGACACATTCTCTTAAATTAAGCTATTTCTTAATTACAAATATTCTTACGATATAGTTTCTTCTACCTGAAATCGTCAAACCCTCAGCACTTTTGTCATCATTTTGTTATTCTTTTAACATTTTTAAAAACACTGTAGCTATTATGAAGTTTAGGTCTATCATGGAAACTTAATTAATTAATCTAATACGCTATAACATGCAGCTTTGCAGTCGCCAACTACCCCAACCCTGCAGGCATAGCGAGGTTGATCACCCATTCACCCAAACTATTGTCTTTTGAAAGTCAACGTAGATTTATCTCCAAGTTTGAACATAATTCTCAAATTCAATATAACAATAAATTAAGCATGTAACATAATTATATGAGATCATCGAAATTCTCTATATTAATGTGTCCAATTTTTAAGGTTTATATGCATGTATCGTTCAAAACTATGACTTTCTTTTCCTTCATTCTATTAAATATTCATGTCCTTATTCTGTTGGATTTATTGCAGTTGCCTCATGCATGGCATGGCTAGCCACTGGGCTTTGTTCGTGGCTGCTGAGAGAATTGATTGACTCTTATTATATTATGGTAAACCGACACAGTACCAGAGAAGATAGAAAAGAAATTAATTTAAGATTATATTTCGGAAGTATTTTCTTCAACTGGAATCTGAAAGATCTTATGTTTATGGGTTTAGTAAATACAAGAACAGAGAAAAATAGTATAAAATTATATAGATATAATATGATGAATGGTAAAAAATACATTAGTAAAAATACACTTATAAAATTTAGATGCGGTGAAAATATGAAACATGTATATACAGATTAATATGACACATAATTAATAATATGCTTAGAAAAAATGACAATATTCATCTTAATTTCAATATTTTTCACGAAACATTTAATTAAAATCAGTATAACAGTTCAAATCAAATTATTTTAATTGGTGATTAGATCTAACATAACATAATACATAATATATTTTCAAATTATAGTATCAATATTTTCAAACACAATACATAGCTAAGATTTAATTATAATCTCCTAAACACATATTATAATAGTTGATTTTTTTATTTTATTAGAAAAAAGTTAACAACAATAGATGATTTATATCCTACTTTTATCCTCTATAGTCGAGTCAGATTGAAATCATATAGATGTCTTCCTCAAAAAAAAAAAAAAACACTTTTCAAATAAATATTAATAAAAAGAGTTTAAATAATATATTAAAAAAATCTAAAAAATTATATTCTATCTTTAAAATTTTTATCTTGTTCTACATCATTTGTCATAACTAAAAAAAGCTTGAAGTTATAATGATTATATTACAAAATAGGATTAATTTGGTTTGTATATTTTTCATCAAATGATGAGATAAAAAAAGATTTATTAGACTATTATCAATCAAGTTTAAGTTTTTTTTAAAATCAAAATAATAAAAGTTAAAATCTATTAATGCACAACTATTCCAGCATAAATTTGACAAAATAATAGTTTTTTCATCTTGATTAGATCATTAATGTAAATTGTCGTTTCCAAGTGTCAAAAAAATTGAAAGATAAAATGATGATTTGATGGAGCAAGATAAAAATTAAAAAGGAAAAAAATATAGGATTGCAAGTGATTTTTGATTTTGAAAAAAAAATTGAATGCAACTTGTCACTGTATAGGTTGGGTTTTATATATTTTATATAAAACGAATTTATTTTATATCTTATAAAATGATTTTTTTTTGGTAAAAAAAATAAAAAATATGGCAATATATAATAAAATCATTTAATACTGCTCTAATATAACAAATATATGAGACACACATTCTATATGTGTTATGTGTTAGGTTCAATAATATGATCGAACATATTTAAAACAATAAAATACAATAAACATATATTATATAAATATAATACACAAATTTACTAATTAAGGGTTTCACAAAACTTGCGTGCCCATGTTTCTTTTACTGTATACTATAGAAGTTACATTCATAAATGTAATGAATTTGTCAACATACGCTGAATTATGCCCAACCAAAGTTTTACCAACTCTAACGTCGATGGCGGCATTGCATTTGATCACTAATTACGATATATGGCTCTAAGCAAAGATGCCTTTTATTTCAATCTATGGCTACAATTAAACTTAACCATGATCAAACTAGGATGGCTGATTATGATTTCATCACAATAAACCATGTGTTTTTGAGCCTATGTTACCTATAGTGAGGAAGTTTCCGAGTTTGATGGTGAATAGTTCTTGTAATTTCAGAGGGAGCTGAGCTTCACCAACAGAAAGATGGCATTGAAGGCCTATGTTAATTAAAAGTGTGCTGCCTTATTTCCTTCTTCGTAAATGTGGTAGAATCAACCCCTAACCATAGCAACCTCCAACCCTTGTATTATTCGATTCGCTTAAACCAATAAATAAAAAATTTGTTCAACAATAATTCAAAAGATATATACATAGACCATTATACTAACGGTAGACTTCTGAGAAGGAAAAAGATTGCAATATCTAGCTTTGCTTCTGATGATGAAAGACCGTATGACAATAAATACATAAAATATTTATGGAAGCGATAATAGGGCTAGGGTTTTACCTGCCCCTTTTGATCTTCGAAGTGTTGTCGACATTTCTTATTTCCACGTTGACATTAAATTTGGTTGATGGAAGCAATAATAATTTTACTGTAAAAAGGAATATTTGGCATTGACTAATTTATTCATTCTTAACCTGGTTGGTTTGATTTTTGTATAGTTATCTCAAGGTTTTTACCTTTTTGAGATAAAATAATGGTTACATTTAGATAATGTAAAATCTTGCAAAATGTCAACCTTTCTTACCTCATTGGCTTCATAAACAAGCATATGGTAAAACTTAATTTGAAGAACGAAGAACAAATCAACATTGGACACGTTATACTACAAAATGTATTTGTTAAGTCTATGGAGTTGTATTAATTGCTTTTCAAACTTTCTTTCCTTGTTTAGTTAAGACTCTAAGCAAATCGATCAACAGAAGTCCACCATTAAAGTAACATTCGACAACAAGAAGTGGACAAAATTTGGAAAAGAGGAGAGATTAATAACTTGCGCAGGAACAATTCGATGCACGTCAAAGAAACTTTGTACAAGTAATTAATTGTTTGAACCACGGTTGAGTTTGGTATGACTTGTATTTGAATATTACAAAATTACAAAAAGTTCATCAATGAAATTTATTAATTCACCAATGCTTAGTAATAACTTTTTTTTTTTGCTTTTATCTAAGTAGGCATGGAATACGGATATAATGTAATCTCGAAAATTATTGTCTCTAAACTAAGTTGTATGGTGTGTTTGATTGCAACTATTGTAACTTGTTTCTTTATTAAATATTGACTTATTTAGTAAGTTTGGTTAAAGAAAAATTTTATCATATAATAGTTTTTAATGTAAAATCGGAAAACAAAATTCATTTATTCAATTACAGTGTTTTGGATTTTGTATATAAGCATAACATTCAAATGTTTATCCCATATTTACATGACAGGCTTTCGAAAATTCACAAATTTAAGTTCAAGGTCAATATTTTAATTGCTAAAATGAATTCAGTCTTTTAAAATTGTCATAAAAATTTCATTTTGTCATTGATTCAAGCTTTTGGCATCAAAGGCACATTAGCAAACAGTAAATTAACTGCAAAAACTCAAGAAATTTTACAATTTTCATGGTTAAGAGAACTTACATTTGGCACTAATTAACTTGCATCTCAAATATTTGGTAAGCAAGAACAAATATGATGCCTTACTTGCTTATTTACAAGTCAAATTCTACCCACCCCACTTAATTTCTCATTATTCAAACAATGGCCACATAAGCAACATCATGTATAATAATTATATGGCAAAATGTATTTGCCACCTCAGTTTTATAAAATGATTTCTCACTATTTAAATTTCAAAAAGTAATATTTCTATCCTTAATCCACTTTCACTAATAATTTTATTTAATTTTCTTGAATTTATTGAAATTATAAAAGTACCATTAACATTCAATATAAATGTCAAATAACTAATATATTTTCACCAACTTAAAAATTTATCACTTAAAACTCTTAAAAGTATTCAAACTCTAATCCATCTTAAAATATTATATTTTGTTCAGTTCTCTAGACGTATAATTATCATTTTTGAAACTATTGAAGAAAATATCTAAATTTTAAAAATTTTGAAAACACCACCAAACGTTTGTCAAATTTCCCACCAAACGTTTTTCAAATTTCCAAAATAACCTAAATTTTTTAACATCCCTAACATTTTCAAAAATTATAGTTCACCCTTATATATACATTATTTCAAAAAGGAAAAACATTGTAGAAAAACTATGCAAAAAGACATTCTTACTCTTTTACTTAGCGGAATTTCACTAACAAAAGTGAATAATGGATGAAAGTTCGACTTTTTGAAAGCTAAAATTTGTTATTTCAGCAAACCTTGGATAGGAAATAGTCTTTTGACCTTATTATATTCCGATAAGAACAATTAACGTTTCCAATAGTCTAAATTCTCAACATTTTATGAACAAAAATTAAGAAATGGGAAAAACAAAAAGATTGCTAAAAATGAAATGCTAAAGTTTGAAAATAACAAGACCTAAAATTTTAAAGAAAAAGGATAATTGTTAGTTCTTGTGGAAATAAAAGCATCTAAGCAAAAAGAAATTCACGTTGTCTTGATGACCTTATGATAACAATCCAACAAATGACTCTAATATTCTCAAGGAACATGCCTCCAACTGTTATGATGACCATATAGTTGAAATGATGTGTGTCAATTGATGCAAAGGGTAAACATTGCTATTGCTAACATCATCATATGTACAAGTCTAAACCCTAGTTATCTATGCATACAAAATAGAGATAAAGAGTTCTTGAAATCCTAGTTGCATTTCAAAAACAAAGGACAATTGTTATATGAGTAGGAATAATCAGTATATCTCAAACAACATCAATTATTAGGTGGTAGGTGTTTAATGTGTGCTTAACAACTTAGCAACTCATGCTAAGAGTGTATTGATAAGTCACATTGTATAGACAATTATATTTGTATAATGTGGATATATTTTGTCTGAGAGATTAAGAAGATATTCAAACAAATAATCATAACCACATCTCCATCATTAAGCAAGATATTCAAATTACTGAAACAAGCATTTGATATAATCATCACTGTGTTGGCCAAGTTATTTATGTTGCATTTGATGCAAATAATATATATTGTTCTTGTGTCACATTTGGAATAGTCGCAATAAACACATTATTAAAACAAAGTGAATAACACTACAATGGACGTAGATTTTGCTAAAAACCATTTAAAAACTCTTTTCTCTTTTATTATTTTATTGTTTTTACTAATACATGAACACTTTTTGTGATACTCTAATTCTCTGGATATTTACATAATTATGTTGGTGCAATTTATCACGTTAAGAGGTATTTTCTAAGATGTAAAAAAGTGATTTTACAAAAGTAAAAACTCTATAATTAGAGAACTAATTTTGGGGGCGGGGGGTGTTGTGTTACATGTAATACATATGATTTATATTTGTGACACACATGGATGTAATGTTTATTTAGCATCTATGTCGGCCTAAAATATGGCTTGGTGACACAGTAATATGATTTATAATTGGATTGACCCCATGTTCAAAGCATGATTTATGATTGTGCCACGAGATTTAGTTATCTATGTGGTTTCAAGGTGGATAAAATCACGAGGGCTTCTGCATTTATGTAGATTTACCAAGTTAGTAGTAAGTGCCACATGTTTATACATCACATGGGATAATATCTATGTGGAAAAGTTTCATAGATCACAATATCACGTGTTATGTGCCACATTCACTATGGTATACATGTGGATATGCCCCACAACGTGAGCCCACAATAGCCAAGTATATGTCTACCACGTGAAATAGGGATCTTTGCGAATTGTTGTCATGTGGAAGACAACCACGTGCTTCCAAATTGATAATTAAATTTATGAGACATTGCAATTAATCCACCCTTACAAGTTTGCTAATTGCAAAAGCTACCATGGAAAAATTAAGGAGCACACCTCACCCCCCCCCCCCCCCCCCCCCCCCCCACCAACCCAACCCAACCCAAAAATTATGTTTGAATACGTTTAAAATAAAATAAAATTATGCTTATACACTTTTAATATATAATTTGGATACAAGAAAATGTGTTATTATGTGGTTGATCTTTAATTTAAAATTATCTAATCACATGATGACATGTCATCCATATATCTAAATTATGTATAAAAAATTATACGTATAGCATTATTTTAAAAATATATATATATTCAGTTTTAAAAATAGTTTTCCCCATAACAAATATATGTCCTTGTACCCAAATTGTACTGAATAAATTGATTATTTCCAATCTTCTTTTTATCCATAAATTTACTCAAAACTTTAATTACTCAAAATCTGATTCTCCATCTCCATCCTTAAATAGTGAAATATTTTGTTAAGGCCACGAACCCTAAATCTAATTGTGCAAATTAAATAAATAAATCAATCACAAGAAATATTAATTGCATGCAAAAAATAACACGAATCAACCACAAATAAGAATATAAGATTTACGTGGAAAACCCTCCAGCGTAGAAGGAAAAAATCGTAGGTCAAATTCCAAATAAAATCCATTATCAAGAAAAACTGAATACAATCACTCTCAAGTTTATTATAAACTTGAGATCAATAGTGAATAAACACCAAAATTATTTTCCTAGTTAAAACCTCACAAAACTTTATGATTATGGATCAATACAAGAGAAATAACTTTTCAAATCATTTTTGAAACAAACTTTTATGATCTTGAAAATACCCAATAATAAATCAAAGGCTAAGGAAAAATCTGACTTTTTATCTTTGATCCATGTAAGCAAGAAAAACAAGCTCTTTAATATGCTATTCTTGTTTCATCTTTGTGCACATTGGGACTCCCAAAAATCTAAAAAAGATATAAATATATTATTATTATTTTACAATATGGATTGGACCTTTAAGCCCATGAGGCCAACAATCTCCCTCTCTAACATATGGTGAAAATGTTAGCTCTTCAACATTACTTGGAGTTTTGTCCCGCCATCTTGATGCATAATTAGTGTTTGTCTCGGGTTACTATTTTAATCATCATGTTAGCTAGATTTTTATCAGTATGAATCTTCTTCAATGAAATATCTTAATTGTTCACCACTTCACAAATCCAATGGTGCCTTATATCAATATGTTTGATATAACAATGTTATATAACATTCTTACTCAAATCCAAAGCACTCTAGCTATCATTGTTAACCAGATACTCATTTTGCTTCAAACCCAGTTCTGAGAGAAATCTTTTCAACCAAAACATCTATTTACCTATTTCAATTACAGCAACATACTTAGCTTTATTTGTAAACAAGGCAACATATTTTTGCAATTTAGACTATCATGACACAACTCCTTTTGCAAAAGTAAACACATACCATGAAGTTGACTTTCTACTATCAAGGTCACTAGTTATATCCGCATCAATATACCTTTCCAAAATTGGTTTTGAGCTATCAAAACACAAGCACATTTTAGAGCCACCTCTCAAGTATCTAAAAATCCATTTCCCAGCTTCATAATGATCTTTCCTTGGGTTAAAAAAATACTTGTTAACTACACTAACTGCATGAGCTATATTTGATCGGGTGCAAACCATAACATATATCAGACTCTCAATTACAAAGGAGTAAGGAATAGTTACCATTTGTTCCCTCTTTTCCTTGGTAGAAAGGCAATATTTCTTGCTAAGTTTAAAGTGATTACTCAAAGGTGTGCTAACTGGTTTATCATTTTTCATATTAAATCTATCTAGAACTCACTCAACATACTTCTCTTTTGACAACCATAATTTTTTAAATTTCTTATCATGAGTAATCTACAAAACTAAAATATGTTGTACCTCGCTTAGATCCTTCATGTCAAAGGAACTAAATAACTCTTTTTTTAAACCATCAATTACCTTAGCATCAAACCTTACTATCAATATATCATCTACATAGAGCAAAAGGATCACAAATTTATCAACAAAGAACAATCTGAAATGCACACAATGATCTACCTTAATTTATAAATCATCATGAATGAGTCAAACTTTTTATACCATTGCCTAGGAGCTTGTTTCAAGTCATACAAGCTCTTCTTCAACTTGCAAACCATGTGTTCCTCTCCTTTAACTTCAAAGTCTTATAATTGCTCCATGTAGATTTCTTCATCTAAATCACTATAAAGGAAGGTAGTTTTAACATCTAACTATTCAAGCTCAAGATCAAGACTAGTTGTCAAACCAAGAATTACACAAACTGGACAAGTTTTATGTTCAGTAACTCTATCACCATCTTTCTTCAACTTGAACACCCATTCATTCTTCAAAGACTTTTTATCTTTAAGAAGTTCAATCAACTTATAAGTATTATTCTTCTTCAAAGAATTAATATTTTCTTATATTGCTTTCATCCACTGAACTTTTTCCTTATGACTCTAAACTTCTTAGAAGCTTTTTGGCTCCTCCTCTTCAACAAGAGTGAAATACTCAAAACTAGGATATTTAGTGGATGGAATATACCTCCTACAAGATTTTCTTCAGTAACTTTATCACCATCTTTCTTCAACTTGAACACCCATTCATTCTTCAAAGACTTTTTATCTTTAAGAAGTTCAATCAACTTATAAGTATTATTCTTCTTCAAAGAATTAATCTTTTCTTGTATTGCTTTCATCCACTAAACTCTTTCCTTATGACTCTAAACTTCTTGGAAGCTTTTTGGCTCCTCCTCTTCAACAAGAGTGAAATACTCAAAACTAGGATATTTAGTGGATGGAATATACCTCCTACGAGATTTTCTTAGCTTTGGCCCTACAATTTGAGGTAAATGAGGCTACTTCCCTTGCGCAATACCTTCTACTTGTGCATCATCCACATTAGCTACTTCAGGCTCATTATATATCCTAAGTGTTTCATTCAACTCTTCTTTTGTGGCATGTTTGATAGAAGGAGATACTTGTGAAGGATCAACAAAATTGCTTATGTTTTGCTTTTCGGGTTTCTCTAACTTTAGTTCACGAAATACTATATCTCTAGATCGATAATCTTCTTTTTCTTTGGATCCCATAATTTGTAATCAAACTGTACATCTCCATAACCTGAAAATATACGAGGAGTTGCCTTATCATCAAGTTTTTATCTATATTCCTTAGGTACATGCACGAGGCTTTGCAACCAAAAAACCTTCAAGTGAGAATAACTGACATCTTTCCCACTCTATACTTTTTTAGGAATATCATTCTCCAAATGAATTTGTAGAAATCTATTTATCAGGTAACAGGCAATGTAAAGTACTTCTCCCCAAAATGGCTTAGACAAATTTGTCATTTTGAGCAAACATTTGACCTTCTCAATAATGGTTCTGTTCATTCTCTTAGCCACACCATTATGTTATGAAGTGTTAGGAATTGTTTTCTCATGTCTGATGTCATGCTCTAAACAATAATTCTCAAAAACCTTTTATGTGTATTCACCTTCATTGTCAATACAAAGATATTTCAAGGATTTATCTCTCCCTTTTTACCATGACATGAAACTTTTTGAAATACTAAAATACATAGTCTTATTTTCAAAATAAACACCCACACCTTTCGTGAAGCATCATCAATAAAAGTCACAAAATATCTACTACCATCTATACTTTCTATCTCAATAAGATCACATACATCATAATAAACTAAATCAAGCATATTTTCTTTTCTTTTAGAGGTGCTACTAAAAATAAAAAATTGTTGCCAAATAAACAAATATCACAAGAGATTAAATTTGTATCGTTAGCAAAGGGATTGAGAGATTTTTTTTCCAATACCTACAACTCTTTCTCATCAATATGAGTTGGTCTTTTATGCCATATGTTTTGTGAAGCATCATTTTCAACTGCATTCAGTTCATCATTTAAGTTATCATTAAGCAACTTCAACTGAATCTTGTACAATCTATGGTGAGCCTTGCCTTTATCCACCACTATAAAACCTTTAGTGAGCTTCCACTTTTAATCAACAATAATATTATGATAACCTTTTGTATCCAAAGGACAAACAGATAACAAATTTAAATACAAACCTGGTACATGTTGCACATTTTTTAAAGTCAATGTTTAACCCAACTTAATCTACACACACATCTCACCAACTCTTACTATGTTTATATGACTGGTATTGTCCATCTTTACTCTACCAATTTCTCTTGGCTTGTACATAGAAAAAATATTTTTCCTAGGTATTACGTGATATCAAGCCTCTAAGTGAACAATTTATTCAATATCAGCATTAGTTTCAATGACAAAATTGCACCATTCCTCAAAAGAAATTTCTAATAATTCTTTATATTCATTAGATATAGTATCAGTTGTATCCTATTCATCTTTCGTTTTCTAATTCTTCTATTCTTTCTTGAAAGCCTTATAGATTTTCTTGATATGTCATCCTTGTAATAGTGATAGTAAGTGAATTTTCCTTTTGATTGTGAGTTGCCTTTAGATTTATCATGCCCCTTAGGACTTTTACTCTTACGTATAACCCCGCTCTCTATGACAAGAGCCTATGAAGTATCTATACCTATATCATTGCATCTAGTCTTTTCATTATTTATGTTATCTTTTACCATCTACAAAGTTATTACACTATTTAAAGTAGAGTTACTAAAAGACACTATCAATGTATCCTAATTATCTAACAAAGAACTCAAGAGAAGTAGAGTAAACAAATCTTCAGGTTTCCAAACTAGTTCACCAAATCCTAGAAATCACCCAAGTGATCTAAAATGGATTGCACTTCTCTGAACTTCAAGTTCAATATTCTTCTAATCATAAAGACTTTATTTTTAGCATGCTCTCTCTCATACATATCTTTTAATTTCTTCCACAAAACTCATGCATTAACTTCCTATCTAATATATGGGTAAACAGTGAACTCTACCCATTGCCTTATATTTCCTATAGTCTTCCTATGTAGTTTTTCCCAATCACCTTCAGATATCCTAACTAGCTTGTCATATCCTAATTTAATAGGATCAAATAAATCTTTGCAGTAAAGCAAATCCTACATCATCAACATTCAAATAGAATAATTGGTAGCTAACAATTTAAACATAGAACTTGAAGTTGAGCCTTTTATCTTAATTCACACAATTAACCACATGTGCCAATTAACTTAAGCTTTGATATCACTTATTAGGGCCACAAACCTTAAATCTAATTATGCAAATTAAGTAAGTCAATCAATCATAGAAAATATCAATTGCATGCAGGAAATAACACGAATAAACTACCAACAAGTGTATAGGATTTACGTGCAAAACCCTCTAATATAGAGGGAAAAAACCACAAGCTAAATTTTGAATAAAATCCATTATCAAGAAAAATCAAGTACAATTACTATCAAGTTTATTATGAACTTGAGATCAACAATCAAGAAATACTCAAATTATTTCCCTAGCCAAAACTCCACAATACTTTATGATTATAAATCAATACAAGAGAACTAACTATTCAAATAATTCTTGAAATAAACCATGATGAACTTGATAATACCTAGTGATGAATCAAAGACCAAGGAAAAATCTAACCTTATCTATCTTTTATCTGCATAGGCAAGAAAAACAAACTTTTTGATGTGCTATTCTTGTTTTGTCTCTCTGTGTCACATTATCACCCCCAAAAATTGAAAAGAGATATATTTATACCTCTTAATAATAAAGACATCAATATAAAATCATCTTTTATTATTATTATTATTTTATAATATAGGTTGCACTTTCAAGCTCATTAGGCCAACACTTTCCCCATCCTCATCCCATAAGGAAATAGTCATCCCTTCTCCACCCCCTTACATTACCACAATTCAAATTTTTAATCTAGAAAACTGATACCAAAGACATTATTCAATTTTTATTTTTTGAATAATATTTTCAAGACAAAAATCAAAACCTAATCTTGAAAATTAAAAAACAAAAACTACTTAAACGATGAAAATCACATTCTTTGAAATTAGTTGGGGTATAAATTTACACAAGAATTGCACCCAAAAACAACCCACATGCTTGTTGTAGCTAGGAAAAAAATTGATGCACTCTAAATAGTTCTGACCAAATTTTCAAGATTTAGTATTGTCAATTTCAAGTTCTACTTCATGGCTTCTTATATAAAAGTTCTAGTTTGGTCCATTTAGATCACAATCCCATAGCACAAAGACTACAAAAAGGAGAGGCCTTTGGTATTTGTTTTTATTTGGTAAACAAAGAAGAGCAAAATAGACTGCGAAAAAATGATAATAGAAAAAGAAAGAGGGATATAGAAGAAGAGAGGGGAATGAGTAGATGATAGAGTAGAGAAGGAGATAATTAGGTTAGGTTTTGTATAGTAACGATATTTTATTTATTATCTAAAAATACAATGGGTATTTTAATAAATTAGGCATGAGTTGGTGGGAATAATAGAGGTCAAATATAAGGTAAGATTAGATATATCTGTTGCATATCTAGTGAATTTTCCACCACATGCGGTAAATGTTGACAAAAGCATGGGAATGCATTAATTTGCTTGGAAAATTGGCTTGGAATTTTGGCTGTAAATTTAGCCATTTTCTTTGACTAATGGGGCAGCCAAATGTCTATAAATAGCCCCCCCTCTCCTCACTTCAGATTCATTATTCTTCTTCTTCTCTTCATCCGGATCTGATATAAAATTATTCTCTCAGTTGTTTTCTCTTCTTCTCAATTTTTCTTTAATCATTTATCTTTTTTTATTTGTGTATTAAATTCATAACACGTTATCAACACGATTTATTTAGGTATATTATATTCTTTCTGTTATGTTGTTATGCTGCTAATATGAATATCATAATGATGTCCTATTTAACTTTTAATTTATGTTATGTTTCTGTTTAATTTTCTATTATAATGATACCCTATTTGCAACCCGAAGTTTGCAAAATATTATAAATTTAGACCTGAAGTTCTGAACATCATTTATAACCTGAAGTTACAAAAATTATGAAAATGGACCTGAAGTCCTAAATATGATTACGGTATATAACCTGAAGATCATAAAATCATGAGAAAATATATATAGGCCAGAAGTCCTATATTTCACCAAAATATTTATTATAATTACATCCCACTTGCAACCTAAAGATTGCATAAGTGATGAAAATAATGAAATAGAAATCTAAAATATTATGTAAGTTTTACATAATATAAAATTATGAATATGAATCATAAAATTAGAAGTTTTGTGAATATATGATAAATAAGAACCTGAAGTTCACACATAATTTTTCTTCATTATATCACTAACTGTTATTTCTTTCATCAACCTGCAATTTGTAAAAATGGCAAATCTTATAAAACTTCAATATGTTGCCCTTCGATTAGATGGAGAAAATTATTCTGAATGGGCTTTGAACACAATTCTCCATCTACAATCAATAAGCCTTGGAGAAACAATAAAAGAAGGAAATGATGCATTCCAGCAGGATAAATCTAAAACTACTATTTTCCTTCGTTATCATATCCACGAAGGGCTACGAGCAGAATATGTGGATATTATGGATCCACTAGAATTATGGAGAAATCTGAAAGAAAGATTCGATCATCACAAATCAATTACATTACTAATGGCCCAATATGAATGGACTCATTTACGCTTACAAGATTTTAAATTTGTAAGTGAATATAACTCTGTCATGTTCAGAATTGTCTCCCGAATGAGACTATGTAGAGAAAAAATAACTGAAGAAAATATGTTAGAAAAAACATTCTCCACATTTCATCCCTCAAATATGCTCCTGTAGCAGTAATATAAGGAAAGAAGTTTTAAAAAATATTCTGAACTGATATCCTGTTTACTAGTGGCTGAACAAAACAATGAATTATTATTAAGAAACCATTAGACTCGCCCTACTGGTACTGCACCGTTCCCTGAAGTAAACGCAACTACTAGTAGTAGTTATTGTGGGCATAGACAAGGTCCTGGACGAAATAAATTTCGATCCAGAGGTGGTCATAATAGAAAATCTTTCCACTTTCAAAGGACCAGAAATGAAGCAAAACAGGATAAAGGGAAAATGATGCAGAATAAACCACATAACCATGAAAATAAATGTTATAGATGTGGTTCTAAAGGTCATTGGTCACGTACCTGTCATACGCCAAGACATCTGGTAGATTTATATCAAGCATCTATTAAAAATGTAGACCAGAAGATCGAATCAAATTGTGTTGAGAATTCAGACCCTGTCGATCTGGCAAACTTTGATCTTTCAAAATTTCTTCAAGACTAGAAAATTACATATATTATAGTGTGTAATTATTACTATATGTTTCTTCCTTTCAAATTTTGTAATAACTAATGTAAATTTTAAAATGAAAGGAAATGGACTCCAAACTTAAAGCGTTAACTTCAAAAGCTGGTGATAGAAACCTGTATTTGGTTGATAGTGCAACCACCTACACTATATTAAGAGAAAATAAATTTTTGTTAACTTTATCACCAATAGAGGGTAAAGTAAATACCATATCAGGATCAATCAATCTGATTGAAGGCTTCGGAAGAGCTACAATTATGTTAAACAATGGGACCAAATTAAACATCAATGATGCATTATACTCAAGTAGATCCAAAAGAAATCTACTCAGTTTTAAAGATATAAGAAATAATGGTTATCATATTGAAACCATGAGTGAAAATGGTGTAAAATTCATTTGTATAACTAGTAATGCCTTCGGAAGAAAGCTTATACTAGAAAAATTGTCTGCTTTATCATTTGAATTGTATTATATAATCATAAAGGCAATTGAAACCTACGCAGTATCGAACCAGAAGTTCGTTGATCTAAAAGTATTTATGCTTTGGCATGATCGTTTAGGCCACCCAGGATCTATAATGATGCGTAGAATTATTGAAAATTTATATGGATATACATTACAGAATCATAAAATTTTATTATCCAGTGAACAATTCTGCACCGCCTGTTCTCAAGGCAAATTAGTAATAAGACCATCCCTCTCCAAAATTAGAGATGAATCCCCATCATTCCTCCAAAGGATTCAAGGGGATATATGTGGACCCATTCATCCACCAAGTGGGTCATTTCGTTATTTTATGGTCTTAATTGATGCATCTGCACGATGGTCTCATGTTGTATTTGCTAAACTGTTAGCACAAATTATCAAATTAAAGGCACATTTTACAGATTATTCGATCAAGTCAATACGGCTAGATAATACTGGTGAATTTACATCCAAAATATTTGATGATTATTGCATGTCTATGGGGATTGAGATTGAACATCTTGTTCCGCATGTCCATACACAGAATGGATTAGTTGAGTCTCTTATCAAACGACTCCAAATAATTGCACGTACTTTACTATTAAAAAGTCAATTACCTACTTCTATGTGGAGACATGCCATATTACATGCTGTAACATTAATTCGCTTGTGACCTTCTTCTTATCATTAATATTCTCCCCTATAATTGGTCTTTGGTCACCAACCTAATGTATCTCATTTGAAAATATTTGGTTGTGCTGTATATGTCCTTATTGCGTCTCCTCAACGCACAAAAATGAGACACCAACGTCATTTGGGAATATATGTTGGATATAATTCATCATCTATTATCAGGTACCTGAAACCATTAATAGGTGATCTTTTTACTGCACGATTTATAGATTATCACTTTGATGAGACAACTTTCCCATCTTTAGGGAAAAAGAAAATGCCTCCTGAAGTTAGGCATGAACTTACTTGGTATGTACCTACCATGTCTCATTTAGATCCTCGCATATCCCAAAGTGAAATTGAAGTACAGAGGATAATGCGATTACAAATTATTGCCAACCAAATGTCTGATGCATTTGTAGATACGACAAAAGTGACAAAATCACATGTTCCAGTTGCTAATGCACTAGCAAGAATCAATGTGACTGCTGAACAGTCCATTCGAGCCGTAACTGATCAATCTACTACACACCAGAAGTGTGGTAGACCTGTTGGATCAAAAGACAGTTCCTCAAAAAAGAAAGACAAATAATCAAATAAATATCAATCATGATGATCCTAAGATAATTAAAAAATCCACACTCTCTAATATTCCTCTAGAAGAGGTTATAGTCCCTGAAGAGACTCAAACCCCTGAAGTGGCACAAGTCCCTGAAGTGGCACAAGTCCTTGAAGTGACACAAACCTCTGAAGTGGTACAAAATCCTGAAGAATAGGAAAATAAAAATATTGAAATATCTTTAAATTATGTTCATACACGAGAGATGTGGAATCGTGAAACAATTATAGTTGATGATATATTCTCATTTGCAATAGCTACTAAAATTCTGAATGATGATGATTTTGAACCACGTACTATGGCTAAATGCAAACAAAGACATGATTGGTCTAAATGGGAAGAAGCAATTCAAGCAGAATTAGCTTCTCTAGCAAAACGTCATATGTTTGGGCATGTCGTTCTAACATCTCAAGACGTACAACCCGTTGGATATAAATGCGTATTTATGAGAAAAAAAATGAAAAAAATGAAATTGCTAGATATAAAGCCAGACTTGTAGCCCAAGGTTTTTCCCAAAGACCCGGTATAGACTTTGATGAAACATATGCATCTGTGATGGATATAATCACATTCAGATATTTAATCAGTTTAACAGTCTCTGAAGGACTGGATATGCATCTAATGGACGTAGTTACTACTTATTTGTATGGAAATTTAGACACTGAAATTTATATGAAACTTCCTAAATGATACAAATTACTTGAAGCAAAAAGGGTCAATTCCAGATACTTGTACTCAATTAAATTACAACGATCATTATACAGATTAAAACAATCCGGACGTATATGGTACAACCATCTCAGTGAATATTTAAAAAAAGAGGGCTATGTGAATGACCCTATATGCTCGTGTGTCTTTATTAAAAGGCAGAATCAAGATTTGCTATTGTAGCAGTTTATGTTGATGATATGAATTTAATTGAGACTCTTGAAGAACTCTCAAAAACTACTGAATATCTGAAAAAGGAATTTGAAATGAAGGATTTAGGAAAAACCAAATATTGTCTCGGCCTACAGATCAAGTACAATTCAAATGAAATACTTATCCATCAATCAACTTATATCGACAAATTATTAAAACGTTTTCATATGGATAATGCTCATCCTTTGAACACCCCAATGGTTGTTCGGTCTCTTGATCCGTAAAAAGATTTATTTCGTCCTAAAGAAGAAGATGAAAAGATACTTGGTCCTGAAGTACCATATCTTAATGCCATTGGAGCCTTATTATATTTGGCCCAATGCACGAGACCAGATATATCCTTTGCAGTTAATTTGTTAGCCTGATTTAGCTCTACACCAACCCGTCGCCACTGGAACGGAATCAAACATATATTTCATTACCTATGTGGAACTAGAGATTTAGGATTACTCTTTTCTGTCAAATCCCCTAAAAATCCTAATTTAGTTGGATATGCAGATGCTGGTTATCTTTCTGGCCCCCATAAAGCCCGTTCACAGACGGGATATGTTTTTACTTATAATGACACAACAATATCATGACGCTCAACCAAACAGACCTTGGTTGCTACATCCTCAAATCATTCAGAAATTTTAGCTCTCCATGAAGCCAGTTGAGAATGTATATAGTTACGGTCTGTCATCTATCATATTCAGAATGCATGTAGTCTTTCTTCTACAACAGACACTCCTTCTATATTATATGAAGACAATGCAGCATGAATAGCCCAAATTAGAGGTGGGTACATCAAATGAGACAGAACCAAACATATCTCACCAAAGTTCTTTTACACTTATGAGCTCCAGCAAAGTAAAAAGATTGATGTCAAGCAAATAAGATCCAGTGAGAATCTTGCAGATTTGTTCACTAAGACACTACAGACATCAATATTTGAGAAGTTAGTGTATAACATCGGTATGCGGCGGCTCAACAAGCAACCAAGTTAATCCTATTACAAAGAGGGGGAGCGTTCATCAGGGGGAGCATTCATCAGGCAAAATTTTGAAGTATTGGACAAAAGGTGCACTGTACTATTTTTTTCTTCACTAGGTTTTGTCCCACTGGGTTTTCCTAGTAAGGTTTTTAATGAGGCAGTTTAAGCACGTTAAACGCCAACTTATATAACATTTAATAATTATATTCCTTTGCTTTGGTTTTTATCCCACTAGGTTTTTCCTTAGT
The DNA here is from genome assembly GCF_011075055.1 of Mangifera indica. NCBI lineage: Eukaryota > Viridiplantae > Streptophyta > Magnoliopsida > Sapindales > Anacardiaceae > Mangifera > Mangifera indica. Next base: position 11,566,917 of record NC_058144.1, read on the forward strand.
AAGGTTAATATAATAATTTGTAAGTTGTGAAAATCCAAGGGAGAGTGTTGCATATCTGGTGGATTTTCCACCACATGCGGTAAATGTTGACAAAAGCATGGGAATGCATTAATTTGCTTGGAAAATTGGCTTGGAATTTTGGCTGTAAATTTAGCCATTTTCTTTGACTAATGGGGCAGCCAAATGTCTATAAATAGCCCCCCCTCTCCTCACTTCAGATTCATTATTCTTCTTCTTCTCTTCGTCCGGATCTGATATAAAATTATTCTCTTAATTGCTTTCTCTCCTTCTCAATTCTTTTTTAATCATTTATCTTTTTATATTTGTGTATTAAATTCATAACAATATCTTTATTCTCATCCTATCTCTATTTATTTTAAGTTATCCATTATTTATACAAGATAAGATGGAAATGAAAATTAGACAATTAGAATATAACTGTTATCCCTACTCATAAAGAGAATTAATTAAAAAGAAAAAAGAAAAAACAAGAAACTACTCTATTCATTCGAATAGTCATGACATCCATTTCACAATGTTTATCCCGTATTTGTGCAACAGGATTTTGAAAATCCACATTTTTAGGTTCAAGGTCAATATACAGAAATTAATAATAGTATATGTACCTAAATTGCAAAAGTAAATTCAGTCTTTTAATTCTCAGGAGAGATTAATTTTGCCATTGACTCAAGCTTTTGGCATCAAAAGGCACATTTGCAAATAGCAAATAAACTACAAAAACTAAGGAAATTTTACATTTCACATGGTTAAGACAACTTACATTTGGCACTGATTAACTTACATATCTCAAATATTTGGTAAGCAAGAACAAAAGTGATGCAATACTTGTTAATTTACAAGTCAAATTCCACCCACCCTACTTGTTTTCTCAGAGTCCAAACAATGGCCGCATGGTCAACAGGCCGTTTCCATATATGACAGAATGAGCATGTATAATTATTATATTCGGATAGGAACAATTAAAGCTTCCAATACTATAAATTCTCAACATTTTATGGACAAAAATAAGAAACGGGAAAAAGAAAAACAACAGGGTGTGAAATCTATTAAAACACCCAAATAATAATAAATCGATCCAGTTTTTATTTGTCTCACCTGCTGTTACTATGGATTTTGTTCTTGTTGCCGTTGCTGAAGGTTGATCAGCTTAAAGTATGCTCCATCTTTGTTCTCTATGAGACTTGAATGAGTCCCTTTCTCTATAATCTTCCCATTTTGAATGACAGATATTTGATCAGCATTTTTTATGGTAGAAAGCCTATGTGCCACAATGACTGTAGTTCGGTTCTGCATCAATCTCTCTAGAGCTTGCTGTACAATGCGTTCTGACTCCACGTCAAGGGCGCTAGTTGCTTCATCTAGTAGCAGAATTTCTGGGTTCTTTAGAACAGCTCGTGCTATGGCTACTCGTTGCTTTTGGCCGCCAGATAGTTGAACCCCTCTTTCGCCTACTTTGGTTGAGTATCCTTCAGGTAGCCCGCTAATGAAAGTATGCGCATTCGCGAGCTTAGCAGCTTCAATCACTTCTGCTTCAGTGGCTCCTTCTTTCCCATAAAGGATGTTTTCGTAGATTGTTGTAGCAAAAAGAGCAGGCTCTTGTTGCACAAGTGCAATGTGTTTCCTAAGAGACTTTAGATTGAGTTTTCTGATATCAATGCCTGTAACATTTTGATCAATGAGAATCAATTCTTGACAGCACAAAAAAAAAAAGTTCTATAAAAAACTTCAAAAACTTACCATCAACCATCACCTTCCCGGTTGTTGGGTAGTAAAATCGAAGAATAAGAGAAATGACAGTGCTTTTGCCGGATCCACTTTGTCCGACTAATGCCATACTCTTGCCTGCGTGCACTTTCAGATCAAAATCCTTGAAGATGACAACATCAGGCCTTGAAGGGTAGCTGAAATGGATGCCTCTTAGCTCAATTGTGCCCACTACATTTGTTAGCTCTTCACCCTTGTCCCCAACTACCTGTGTCTTGCGGTCCAGCACTTCAAAGACTGATGCCACCATTTGGTTTCCTTTTAATAGATCTGGTACCAAGGCCAATGTTTCACCCATGGCTAAAGCCGTTACAATCAAAACCATGAATGATTTCATCACAGATTTAAAGCTGGCAACCTCCTTCCCCATTAAAACAGAACCGTACCTGCAGCTCAAAGTGAAACATTAAGTCTTAAGTTCTGATGTTCTGTTTAAGCTTCAAAGCTGATCGCATTAGAGTGAATATATGTTACCATAAGGCAAGGCCATAGGCTGAGAAGATGAAGAACTGGGAAATGCCATAGAATAAGCCGGCAATCTGACCGCGAGTAAACGAGCGGCGAGAAGGCTCCACGAGTTCTCGGGCATAAAGATCAAGGACCTTCTCTTCAGAGCAAAAAGCAGCAACAGTGCGGATGTTACTCACAGCCTCACCAGCAAGCATGTTAGCTTTTAGATATGCTTTGCTCAAGTTGCCTCCGTACCCTTGCATGAAGATTCTCTGAAAAAGAGGAGACAATTATTAGAGTGGCCCTGAAAATCATAGCTTTTAAAAATTAATATGGAAGGAAAGCAACCTCACTGATGTGGCCGCTGATGATCAATGGATATGTGGCTATGACAACAATTGTGAGCCTCCAGTTTAAGATGAAGGCAATGATAAATGAGGCAACAACTAAACCCACATTCTGTAAGAGAATTGATGAACGATCAACAACTATTGTCCTTAACAAACTTGCTTCACTTTCTAGACGCGATGCAAGGATAGAACTTGAGTTGTTTATATCATCAAACCATCCAATTTCATTCCTCAAAATTGCTGGGAGGAAAACAAACTATCAGAACCTGAATTTATTTTAATGCTAGAGATCAAAGGTAATGAAAGATTTAAATTAAAGATCAATTTACCTGAAAACATCATTTCACGTACTCGAAGAGTAAGTCTCTCTCCCATGATACCAAAACAGAGATGCTCAATGGCATGAACGATGACAGTAACTACTGCAGCACAGGCAAAAAGAATTGTAATCTTCTTGACCTCTCGACATGTTGTGTCCCAGTCCATGTAATAGGATACAAGAGCTTGGGAGACACCAAGAGCGAAAAGAGGCATTTGAGCTCCAGCAATTAGTGCGCCAATGGTGCCAACCACGCCATACATCCAGTCCGGCCGCACCATTGAATACAGTCTTTTACCTGAAACATGCTGTGATGTTGCATTATCCATTCCTTCAATACCAGCTAGCACTGCTTCCTTTTCAGAACGAAAACTCCCCCCAAAGCTTGTTGAAGTCCTAGATAGTTCTCTTGAATATTTGATGCTATTAAAAGTTAAGAATACAGATTAAAACTCTGCACCAATCCAATGACTGAGGTTGGAAACTTGAAATGTGAGTTAAGTACCTGAGTGGCCTACTCATGGTAGGACCTTGCGAGGGATGGCGTTGCAAAGGTCCTGCACTTTGAAGTTGAACAAGTGCAGCATATGCGCTGTTGGGATCTGAAATTAGCTCTTCATGGCTTCCAGTTTCCACAATCTTTCCCCCTTGAACAACAGCTATAACATCTGCATTTCTAATGGTGGAAAGCCTGTGAGCAACAACAACTGTTGTTCTTCCCACCATCACGCGATCGAGTGCCTCCTGCACACTCTTCTCAGACTCTGCATCAAGTGCACTTGTAGCTTCATCTAGTAACAGAATTGATGGATCCTTAACTATTGCGCGAGATATCGCAATTCTTTGCTTTTGTCCCCCAGATAATTGTATTCCTCTCTCTCCAACCTGCAGTGCACATCTCATATTGATCATTAAGGACAACATTCTCAGTCAGATGCCTCATAGAGGCAAAAGGATTTACATTAGTACCTGAGTTTCAAATCTATCAGGGAGATTCTTAATGAAAGTTATAGCCTCTGAAAGTTTGGCAGCTCGATTAATATCTTCAAGTGTGGCATCATCTTTTCCATAGAGAATGTTCTCCTTGATGGATGTTGCAAAGAGAGCAGGCTCCTGATTAACCAACCCAATTTGCTGCCTGAGCCACTTGAGATCAAGGTCCCTAATATTGTGTCGATCTAATAGTATATCTCCAGAAAGAGGCTCATAGAAGCGTTCTATCAAAGATATAACTGTGCTCTTTCCTGAACCACTTCCTCCTACCAGAGCCACAATCTTCCCAGCTGGAATGTCAAGATTAAACTTATTGAAAATAACTACATCAGGCCGAGATGGATAGCTGAATGACACATCCTTGAATTGAATGTGACCGTACAATTTGTCTAGCTTTCGGCCTGTTTTCGAGCTAGCTTTGCCTACTGTGTCCCTCTCTATCATCTTAAAAATCGGATATGCTGCCGCCGTTGCCCGCACAAATGCAACAATGTCCGGTGCTGCCTGGCCTAATGACCTGAAAGTAATCGAAACAAGTTTCCAATTTTTGAACAGTAGAAGAAAAAACTCGTCAAGTTTCCAATTGTGTTAGTTTTTATTGAAGTATAGGCAGCAGAAATGTTTAAAAAAATGCAGACTTACAGGCCAGAGATGACAACATTGAGCATGGTTGTGAAAGATTCTCCGCCATTGGCAATGTGTTTGTGAACAACAACGCTAACGAACCAAACAAGTAACGACCATGAAAGAAAAAGAACACAATGCAAGGAGCCGAGTCCAAGGCCTTTAGCTAATCCTGCTTTTCTTCCATACTTGTAAGTATTTGACAGAGCTTCTTTGTATAATTTCACTGCTCTGTCTTCTCCAGCAAATGCTTGCACAGTTCTCACATTACTAATGACCTGAAATTAAGTTGCACAATCAAATTTACAAAATACAAATAGTGTCCTGATTTTTCCAAGTTGAAGGTATTATGATAAGTAAATTAGCGAGTGAGTTTTACCTCTTCAGCAATTTCTCCAGCCTTAACATAAGCTTTTCGGACGCTGGCGATGAGACCGGTGGCAACATAAGCGTAGATGCCACCGGCAAGCGCAATCAAGGGAACAATTGAAAGAGTGACCAGACTGATTTGCCATACGCTAGTAAATCCTATAATGAACCCTCCCAGAAAACGGCTTATATAATGCATGAAGTTCCCCACCTGCAATCCAAATATCAAATGAGAAGAGTTTGGTTCAAGTTAACTTCACCATTTTTGTATGTGAAATTATGCAAGACAACAAAATATTTTAGCCATTCAGAAATCCCCGAGCTCAGACGAGCTCGAAACTAAAGCCTCATAAAAATTCAATAAATAATACCCAACAATTGTCTTGATTTTATGCATGAAAATCCTATTTTCTACATAGATGGTTGATTGTCAACCTCGGAATATCACCGCTTGAAGTGAACCTGTAGACTTAATCAGGAAGGCTTTTTTATGTGGTTTATTTAAGGCCAAAGACTTATTCTCACCCAAATAAATTTTTTTTTTAAGTTTTCACAGTAAACTTTATAAAATTTAAATATTCACGTACCTATTAATTTTTAAGATTACTATCAAGAATAAAATTATTATTTAATAAAATTATTTAAAAATTTTTAAATTTATTACTTCTCCTTTTAAAAAATCTAATAATTTCACTCTATCTAAAATTTAAAAATAACTTTTTCCCCTTAAGGATATTTCAGTCACCACTACCGATAGCCACATTCTCTCTCCCAGCTTCTCTCTTCACCTCGGTTCATCCTTGGCCATCATCAACAAAAAAATGATTCTTCTTCATTAGAGATAAAAACAATAACTTTTAAAAATAACTTTTTAAAAGTTATTTCAATCACCACTACCGATAGCGACATTCTCTCTCTCAGCTTCTCTCTTCACCCCGGTTCATCCTCGACGATCATCAATAAAAAATTATTCATCTTCGTCAAAGATAAAGACAATGAATCATCGAATGAAGACAATTTCATCTTCATCTTAGTGATGGTTAGAGAGAAGAATGTCAGTAATGGTCAAAGATGGATTGAGAATACAGACATTGTCATTTTTAGCCATTGATAGTGATGACTGGAAAAATCTTAAGAGAAAATGATATTTATTAAACTTTATGTAGAGTAAAATTATTAAATTTTTAAACCTAAGAGAAAATGTAATAAATATTTAGTTTTTTAAATATTTTTTATAAATAAATTTAAAAAATAATAGATAAATAGATATTTAATTTTTTTAAAATTAATAAATAAAAATTTAGAAAAAGATGACTCCTTGCCTAGGAATGAATCCTTGGCTTTATTTAATTAGTTATAGCTAAAATTTCATAATAATATCCACGGATATTGTGGTACAGTTTGAAGAAAGAATAATTGCTATCACGGCCTTCTTGTCTCCCCAACTCCCTGATTTAATATTAAAATATTAAGGAATAAAATAAAACCTCATAAATTCAACTGGTTCAATACGGTCAAATTAATAAAAGAAGAAAACCCCTCATCAATTCCTTCGTTTCAAGTTGCGAGACTCAAGATTTTATGATGCCAGAGCTGGCTTCAACTGACTCGTCGCACTACCCAACCCAACATAAATGCTTGTTATCTGCCAATTTTATTTAGACCTATAAATTTCCATATAATTAACATGCATGCGAGAACACCGTTTTAATTTTAATTTTTCATCTTTTTTTAACAGTGTATAGCAACAATTAAGGTATCAACCATTCTTTTGATCGAATTTACTTAACAGTGTTTAAAAAAAATAAAATTTGACATTTGAAGAGAGTGACCCATAATAAATTTTCCATCTCTCTAAAGTCCTTCCATGGTAAAAATTTTGAATCACGGGAAAGAGTGAAGGAAGGTGAAACTTAAATAACTTATGAGCTCGCAATTATTGTATCAAATAAGTCAAAGATAATTTATCATGATATATCGTTAATCAATCTTAACCATTTGTGTCCTATCCTTTTATATACGAAAGGTCATATTATTCGAACTATGACGTTTCACAAAAGATTTCATATTTTGTTGTTGAACTAATCATTTATACAGATTAAATCCGAAGGTAATTCTATATTTTATTTTATTGTAAAAGTAAAAAAGATTCATACCTTCTCTGAAAGAGCATCTTGAACAATGATAATGTCACTTGTAATTGCAGAAATGACTTCTCCTGTCGAAGCTTCAGTATCATATAAACTTATATCTTGACTTAACATCGACCTCAAATACGCCATCCTTATTTTTGCAGCCTGCCGCTCTCCGGTATACATCCAGCAACCCACCTCTATATTTACATACATAAAAACATTATAATATATCCATTAAAATCAAATAACATAAGGTAAAAAGAGGTGAAATCAAAATATGGCCGTACCTAGCCATGATGAAAACAAAATAGCCACACTGAGATATACAAAATCCAACGAGTACTGCAAAAAAAATGTAAAATAATAATAAGTTAGGCAGTTGAAGATGAACTCATTTACAACCCTTGAAGAATTTTGTATACCTTTGCAACTTTGTGAGAAGCTGTTTTGGGGGCAAGATAAGCGAGACCAATAATATTGATCAACTTCCCGAAATATATAAAGAAAACAGGAACTGAAACCCCGTGAAGAATTGCACCAATTGATCCCAAAACCATTAACACACAGTCATAAAAATCTGCAAATGTAAATAGCTTCAGCAACGAAACTCTGTTCGGCTTCTTCCCTTCTTCTTTCTTTTCCTCAATAATCTTATCATCTTCCTGGTTACTTAGCGTTGTCATTTTGTCCAAAACTTGTTCTCGATCAAGAAAAGAACAACAAGAAGAATGATGTAAAATAGAATGCGAAAGTCAAGACTATGAAGAGAGAAAGAGGAAGAAAAAGGAGAATAATGAGAGGAAGTTAGGAGGTGAGGAGTTAGATGAATCATTTAGTGCAAATTTAAACAAAAAGCTGAACGTGGTAGACTAAGTCACAGGATTTTCTTGTGAGTGACAGTTGTGTTGCGTTTACATGGCATGAATTAATTAATTTCTTACTATTTAGTTTCTTACACAGAAAGATTTTACTAAGTTTAGCTTGAGAGTCACATCACTTTATCTCTTCAGATTTTTTGAGCTTATAACTCTTTCTCTTTCTCCATTAAATTTCATTTGAGGGTTTGTTGGATCTGGCTTTCTTTAGGCTTTTCGAGTTGCTTCCCACTTTATGCTTTCTAGCATTATAAATTTTTCCATAATATAATGCAGGAGATGGAGAATTAAAGTGCTTATTTTCATCTGCAAATCAAGCAAAATTTAGAGATTTATTTATGTTTTCATTGTCTTTTTCCTTTTGTAAGTTTTGTTGCAAACTATGACTAATGGTGTTTTGCTTAGTGTCCATATATAAAAGGATATTCAAATTTTTGCTATTTTATAGGTTCGTCTTTACAAATTCACTATACTTTTTACATTCTAAACATATATACCACAAAATCTAAACACTTCCTAAAATATCTCTGCATTTGATCAGAGTGTAGAATCCATACAAGATTATTGTTCAATCATACAAAAACTCCTACATTTTCCTGTCATATCTCATTAACAACATATTTTTGTCATGCATAGACATAAAAAATGAATTCAAATTCTGAATTGTTAATTATTGATGGTTATGTTTTTTTTTTAGTTAGATCTAAAGATTAAAGGGTTTTTAGTCCAAAAAAATTAAGAATAAACTCAAATTCTAAATTGTGTATTTGTGAAAGAATAGATTGGCGAAGTCGTTGGATAGTTTAGATATTAGGTTATCTTTGTAATATAAATATTTAATATTTAAAAAGTGTAATAAATTTGTATAAACAGACCTATTTAATAGTAAAAATTGTAATTCTCCACCGATGAATGTGTGCATAGGATTGCATTATGTGAAAGCATTTATACTAAGTAATCAGACTTATTTTTTGAGCCAACCAACATGTTTTTTTTTTTTTTTAAGTGATTTTCAATGCCATTTGGTAAGTTAACTTGGTTGTTTTTTAGTGCAGTATTTTTGTCGTGCAATTTCTCTCTTTCTTTGTTTATCATATTCATCTTCTAGACTAGCTTACTTGTTTAGATCAAGGAATATGTATTTGTTACTTGAGCTTGAAGGGATTTCAATATTAGAGATTGAAGAGATTTTAATCAAAAAGTTCAAGGAGAGTCCAAAAAATGGGATGAAATGCTTGAAATATTTCAAATATGAGGATGAGAAGATGTTTGTGAAGAGTTGTGAAAAATTAATTAGAGTAAACAGAAAGTCATGTATTTGTATGTAAAAATCACATGTTTGACCTCTATTGAAACTTTCATTTTTATCCAATTAAAAATTTTTATATTTTATATATGATATAAATTGGATATTAGTTATAAATTTAACCCTCCCGCCCGATTTATCTATCAAACCAAATTGGGTGGGTTTCGATCATTAAATAAATAAATTGGATGTTGATGAGAGATATTTTAGATAAGGATCCTTCTCCAAATTGGACGTTGACTGCGATATTGTTAAAGCTAGAATATTAAATGAGAGATGAAGTGGGGGTAAATAAGCCAATATATTTTAGTTGGGAAATTAAATTAAGAGTCAATCAGCAAACTAATTTTGAAGGGCCAAAAGACTTACTTCCACCCAAGGTTTAGTGTTAACTTAAACTCTCATTCATTAATTTTCTAAACCTAAATATTTACATATTGATTAAATTTTGTTATTAATATTAGAGATAAAATCATAATTTAAATATTTTTTTTTTTAAATTACCTTCTTTTCTTATCTTATTTTAAAAACTCACAATTCCCTTCTAGCTTTATATTTTCTAGGTTTAAAAAATCATTTTTTACCCCTAAGTCTAGGGTTTATAACCTCCACATTTTCCTATTCATAGCTACCCCAACTTTATAAAAAATCTCAGTTTCACTCCACTTCAGATTCAGTTTCCAGATTACCCCCAACGACCTTCTCTCTTCGTCTTTGACATCTCCTGTATCTAGTCCAAGCTATCGACATCCATCTCCGTCCCATTTCTCTCTGGACCAACCAACGAAGAAGCGTTTTCATCTCTAGACAAAGACGTTGTCTCTATCATCAATCAAGGCATGTTGAGGGAACACATCCAGAGATCTCAAGAGCCGACAGAGAAACGTGAGTAGCTACTAGAAGGGAACCCGTGCGACATGCTCGTAAATGATGAACGAAAGTTGCATGACAATAGGGAGAGCTATTGCATTGAGGGAAAGATACTCTGTTACAAAGAGAGGTTGGGCTGACACCGGAGGGAAAGGGAGGCATGGTCTCGGGCAGAAGAGTCGACGAAAGAAGGTCGTCGGAATGTGTAAAAAGTTGAAAGTGGAAGGGTTGTTGAAATTGAGATTTTTGAGAAGGTTGGGGAGCAGCTTTGAATGGAAAAAATATGAAAGTTGTAAACCCTAAACTTAAAAAAAAAAAGGTTAGTTTTTAAACCTAAAAAATATATAGTTAAAAAAGAATTGTAAGTTTTTAAAATTAAGATTAAAAAAGAGGTAATTTTTTTAAATAATAATTTTATCTTTTACGATAATAATAAAATTTAATAGATAAAAAATATTTAAATGTTTAAAAATTAACAAATAAAAATTTAAGTTCACACTACATCTTGCGTGAGAATAAGTTATTTGTCCTTTTTAAAAGCAATGAAACAATTTTTGCAAATTTTTTCTTAATATTTATCTGTACCTTAATCTAATTTTGTAAGATTTTCTTTTACCAATTACCATATTCATTACATACAGAAATTTCTAATTTGAATGTTATCGATCAAACCCCACCTAATGAAAAGGATGAACTGGCGAGCATGGAGTGATGTGTAATTGATGTTATCATCGAAAATACCTTTTTTTTTTTTTTCTTTTGGAAATTATTACGAAATTAATTATCTGCAACATGAAATGTGTACAGAGATAAATCAGAAGTCGGACATTCATGAAAGAGGGCGAACCGACTTATATAAAAGTCAAAATTAGGTACACAGAATTCCCAGTACTTCAGTACATCATAAATTACCACCAATTCAAAATGGCTTCATTTACTCAACTATAATGACGGCTGCCCTATTTCTCTTTTATGGGTATCAGACATGCACTCCTAGATTTAAAAAAAGTTTAGGGAGAAAGGACTATTTCCCACCTAACTTTGAATACATTTTTAAAATATCATTCACGATATATGAAAATTCATTTTTTTCATTTATGACTAAATTGTTATCCAATTTTTCAGTTAGAAAAAGGGGCAAAATCATTATTTACTATTTAAAACCTTAAAACTTTAAGATTTTCCCGTTTCCCTCCTCCAGGTCTTAAAAACTAATAACTAACCCACCTTCAAAGTTTAAAAAGTTTAATTTCACTCTTAGGGTTTGCTTCCTTCTTCAGCTACCACCGACGACCGACGTAATCGATCGATCTCCCATCTCCGACTACAAAGGACAACGAAGGACGACCCTTCGTCGCCCAGATCTGCACGACGAAGTGTCGTTCAAATCTAGAAGAACAAACAAAGGACGACGCTTCGTCGTAACGTTTGGACGACGCGACAAGCGACGAAGGACGGTGAAGAGTCGTCTTTCGTCGTCTGGGTGGAGCGACGAAGAGATCTCCGTCTCTTCGTCGCACCGTGAGACGAGGAGATGAAGATCTTTTCATCGTACCACCATCGTCGCACCAAGAGAAGGAGGAGGCCGATGACAACGCCAGAGACGACGTCGAGAGATGAAGTTGAAGAATGGAGGTGAAACCGCTAGTTTTGAAAGTTATAGGGGGCAGCTGTATTTTGAAAAATATGGAAACCCTAGGTTTGGGGGTGAAAATGTTAGTTTTCAAAGTTTAAAAACTTTAGGTAAGGTGAAATGTTAGTTTCTAAACCCTAAGGAGGGTGAATGGTAAAACCCTCACATCAATTTTGGGATGAATTTTGTAGACTAAATTGAGGGGTATTTTTGGCATTTCATCTAACAAGGGTAAAATAGACATTTTACCCTTATGCAAATAGATATCATCCATGTTAACAACTCATGGGTGGGAAAAGTGGATTTTCATCTGCCTTAGGTGACATTTTGAAAACACAACAAAAGTTAGGTGGGAAATAGTCCTTCCCCCAAAAGTTTAATGTATAAAAAAATATTAATTTAAAATTTATTTAATAATATATTAAAATTAAATTTTTTATTTACTTAATTTAATAATTAAAAAATCAATTATTAAATTTAAAATTTATTTTATTTAATATAATTAATTTATGATCTAATTTAAATCTAATTTAATAATTATAAAATTAATCACTAAATTTAGAATTTATCATATTAAATATAATTAATTTAAAATCTAATTTGAATAGGATTTTTTTGTTACCAAAAAACATACAAATATATATATATATATATATATATATATATATATGATTTTGTACATGTTTATATTTTTTTATTTCATAATTATTTATATAAATAATATATTATTATATAATAATATATAAATATTTAATTATAGATTTAAAAATATATATGTAGTATTATTTGTATCATATTTAATTATAAAGTTATTTAACATTAATTCATAGAGAGACATAAAAGTGTTAAAAATTAATTAACTAAATCGATTTGATAATATTTTGAATCAAATCAAATTTTTTATTTGAAGAAAATCACAAATCGATCTCAAATCTGTTTGAAAATTAACCAATTTTGAGTCAAATTAAAAATTCTAATTAACAAACAAAATTTTTTATTAACAAATTTTGAACGGAATTTAAAGTATTATCTTACTTTATTTTTTTATTAACTTCTTAATCAATTTTTTAAAATACTAATTTTGTAATTGATTTAAAAAAAAGACAAAGGGATAATTAAATTTAAAAAATTAGTTTTCTATATTTTTAAATTTGTATTCGAATTAGTTTTTAAATAATTTATTTTTTGATTTAACTTTTTATTTGAAAATCATTTTGGTTGAATTACCAATAATTTTGAACACCCAAAGGAAGAAGTTAGAATTTTTAACATGTTTCTGTGTCTACAAAAATTAAAATAAAAACAATTGAAAAAATATGAGTCATTACTTTTATTTATATTTTCTTTTCGATAATTTCAATATTCATTTAATTTTTATGAATTAAAGTAATTTTCATTCTTATTATTACCACTCAGATCCCTTATAAATTATTTCTAAATTAATTATTCTTCTTGACACCGCCCACACATACCGAAATAATTTTGTTTGCGCATTTAGTGAATAAAATACAATTAATGATTTCGATAAATAAAGCAAATGCATAATTAATGCCTTAACTAAAACTAATGCATAACATAATTATATTTATGCAATAAAACTATATGTACCTATTTTTGATACATAATTTATATATATACAGATTATGTGTCATTATATGATTGGATATTTATTTATCATATGGTGACACATGTTTTAAAATCAATCAAATTACATGATGACATATCACTGTATATATAAATTATGTGTCAAAAATAGGTACACATAACATTACTTTATATTTGTGATCTAAAAAGCAAAACTGTTTTATGTCAAGTAATCCTTCTTTCCCTTTTCTTCCAATGTGAAGTGAAGTGTTTATCAGTCCCCTAATCGTGGTTTCCTTATAGAAGGCGTTGGGTCAAATAATATTTTATTATAAAAATAAAAAATTATTATAAAACTATTAGTTGTAAATTATTATTATTATTATTATTATTATTATATTTATACCCACCCAAGATTTTAGGAAATTAGCATTCAAATCCTTTAAATTTGAAAAAACCAATTTTTCATCCATATTTTAAAATCAATAATTAGTTTTAATATTAAAAAAGTATCAAAATATTATAATACGAAATATAAGTGGGGGTGTAAATATCATTTTCAAAACTTACTTAGGGCAATTGGACATTTCACCTATTTTGTTTTGAAAATTATCATATTCATCTCATATATTTTTAAAATGTTTTTATATTTCAAATAATTTTAATATGATATTTATATCTTTAATTTATTATTACTGAATTTCTTAAAAATCCCTAAAAAATTTTATTATCACCTTAAAAGTTTTAAAAATTATAATTTATATTTATATTTATATAATATAAAAATTATTTAACAACTTTTTCAAGTGAATTATTATCTAGCTAGAGAGTTATTTTGTCTTTTAATATTTTTATAAAAATTTAGTATTTTTTTTTAAATAAGTTTAACATATAGATGGGACATTAACTTTTCAAACTTAAATAGTAAAAATAATCATTTCACCAAACCTTTGATGGAAAAAAGCAATTTGGCCTAAATAATTTGTACATGATGATAAAAGTTGTGTAAGTGATGTGTTATTTTTAAGTATTTTTGGGTCTACTTTCCCTATATTGTTTTATGAGGCTGGACAGATTAACACTAATTTATTAAAAGAACGGTGCCCATCGATGAACATTAATTGGTCCATTTTTATTTAAGAAATCATGAGCCCAACTTTAACGTGAAACCTACCCACTCATGAAACGACCTTATCGTTTGCATTAATTATTTGAAACATACTTTATAATTGCCCATCTTTGTTGTAGCAAAAAAAAAAAAATTGAAAGTTGCCCATACACTTTATATTCTTTATTGATTAGTCTTATTTATAAATAAATAAAATTAAAAAATGTTTACAACTATGTCTATATCCTAACGCTAAAAATATTATCCAAAGAAGAATTAAATGATTGTAAATTAATATATGGTAGATAGGGTGGACATTAATATTATTTATAAAGTATAAAGTGGAATTTAATATACATAAATCTAATATGTGCATGCCCTAGGCTATAAATACGAATCAATTGGAGTAGAAAGATGTATTCATCCAAAAATTAACCTCAACAAATGATTGGTGTGTTTATATATAGAAATTAATTGATTGATAGCTAATCTCTTTGTGACTTTGATTGAAAGAAAACAAAATCGGGATTTTTTCATTTAGGTATTAAAATCAAAAATAAAAATCAAACCGTGATATCAAAATTCACACACCCTTTTGTATACAAACTTATTTATATAAATTAAGATAATAAATTACGACTAAATGATATGATTATTTAATTTATTTCTTATTTTAAAATCAATCAATCAAATATTTCTTAAAGATAATACTAATATTTAAAATTTTTCTTAACATTATTAAATTTAATGATCCTATTATAAATAAAGGGGCAATCGAAATAATCCACTTTCGATATTAAGAAGTGATAAATCAAATCCATAAAAAATAATAATAAAAGTAATTGATTAGGTAAATTAAAATTAGCATGAAGAGAATCGCTGATGCAAATATTACGAATAGAGGGAAAAGCGGTTGGGAGTTGGAAATGAGGTCAAAGTAGTGGTTGGAAATTAACTTGTTCAATGCTTTAGGGTGATTTGACTTGGTGATCATCACTCTGCCAGCTCTATTAAATCGCTGACTTCCATTAATAATTTTTAATAATACATTATTATATAATTAAATATTAATTTAAAAATAAAATAATATTTAATCACGTTATTATGATATACGTAAATATATACCTATTTATATATTTAGAGTGAATA
Source organism: Mangifera indica (assembly GCF_011075055.1). Classification (NCBI taxonomy): domain Eukaryota; kingdom Viridiplantae; phylum Streptophyta; class Magnoliopsida; order Sapindales; family Anacardiaceae; genus Mangifera; species Mangifera indica. The sequence continues at coordinate 11,582,467 of NC_058144.1, forward strand.
CATATAGTATTATTAGTAAATTTAATTATCTAATTAAATACATAAATGATGTGTCATTATATGATTAGGTATTACTTTATTTTTAATTTAAAATTATTTAATTACATAATAATATATTATTTATATAATCAATTAAGTATTTAAAACTTGATAAATATAATTTTTTTGTTTTTTATATATCATACTAAAGGAACAACAAAAACTTAAGTTGTTGAACATCTATAATCTCTCAACCTAAGTCAGAATAAGACTTTTGATTTACTATTAAGTTTTCTAAAATGATCACCAATACTTGGTGTTTATGGTATAGTTGTAGTTATATAAGTGACGTTATTTGTATAAATAATAAACATAAATTTGAATATAAATACCTAATTATATAATAAATAATATTATATATGTTCACTTTAAATATATAAATTGATGCATATTCATATGTATTATTATATATAAAAAAAAGAATATATATAATTTTATTATTATATAATTATATATATATTTTCCGTACTTAAGTTTATGTTTAGTGTTTAAATAGATAACTGTAAGCGAAAATAATACCAATTTAGGATCACATGAAAAGCACACCCCGATTTACTTAATCTAACAATTAATGATGATTGGTGATTTGATACATTCCTGACGATATCCACAACACACTTTGTTGATTTACTTTCTTGTTTCTGTGAAAATTCTTCCAAAGAAATAGAGGAGAAAGAGTACTGTATTTTCTGTGTTTTAGCATAAAAAATTTATACCCCACTGGAAGTTATGTCAATTAAATAAAGAGGGAGAATGACAGTTATCTTTAATAACTATCAAGGGTAAAGTTAGAATTATTATATATTATAGGTTAATATTATATTTATAGTCTAATAAATCAGACCAACCTATCATAAATGGACCGGATCTAATAACCGGATGCAATAATAACTTTGTTTTATTTTTGGTATGGCATGGCATGTAAAGATTTATGGAAAAAAAAAAAAAAAAAAGGTGATTACATACAGACTAGAAATGTTGTTCAAGTGATGTGACTGAGATCCTTGCATTCTAGCCATCAAAATGCTACCGTGATGTTGCACATGACTTGTGTCTTTTTCTTTTATGGACAATAATTAATTAATATATTATCATGCAAAAAAAAATAATTAAATTGATTGAGCAACAAACAACATTAATTGTTGGGCCCCCATAGTACAACAAAACAGCCGATTGGAGACTACTTGCCAAACCATACATTTATCTTCTCTTGGACTATTCAACAACACTCCAATTTCAACCCATCACACCATGCCTGGTGTTTTCAAATTCGAGGGTTCTTTATTTTTATAATTATTGAATTATACAATAAAATATTATTATTTATATATAAAATTATATTTATTAATCACACATATAAAATAATAATTTATATTAATATATTGGTGTCAAATTGTGGGCCTAGCTCAATAGTAATATGGTTGGAAATGGATGATCTTGATTATCCCCTGAAAATGAAGTAGGTTTTTACTTCAGTAATCTCTTCTATTTTCACGAGTGATTAAATAGTTTTTTTTTTTTTTAATATGATAATATTTAGATGCACCATATTTTTTTTTTGAAATGATTGAGTTTGAAAATGTAAAACTTATAATTTAGTACGTAACAACAGCCTAATATGTAATGCTATTAAAAATTAATGACATGTATTTTTATAATTAAAAATAATGATCAATTAATTCATCGATGACATGAATAATTTTTTGTTAATTGAATTTTTTTATTTAGAAAACTAAACTTTTAAACTATTTTATCGAGGGATTGAACTTATATTATGTCACACAAAAATGGGTATAATCTTTAAATTTATATTATGTTTTTACCTTTGTGCAATATTTGCTAAGCTCATACAATAAAGAATTCCAAACTTTTAACTTAAAAAACTCTAACATCAAAATTAAAACAACAAATTAATTTTAGTTGCATTTTGCTTATTTTGGGTCGATTTTGTTTATTTTGGATATGTTGTTTGGCTTTTGTATAAATAAATTTGTAAAAAAAAAATAATTTAAGATTTTTACGAGTTGCAAATATCCACATTAACACACAAATTGACTACATGATTGTATATAATGTCCACGTCAAAATTTTTAACTAAAGAATTGTCATGTCATTCCTATTTTATTATTATTTTGAAGTCAATCGATAATTTAATACATTGAATAAAAAAATAGTGAAAATTTAGTTTTTTTTTTCAATAAAAAATTCAATATGAAAATTAGAAAGTTTGATAATTTAATAGGAGTAAAAAAAAAAAAAATCAATATATCTAAATGTTATTATTTTCATGTAATTTTCAAGGAAGTCCAAAAATAACCTTAAAAAAGGTTTTGACTATGTAAACAACTGAGCAATCACATATGCTAATAAAATTAATGACTAGCTACTAAATAAATTAAGACAGTAATTAAAGTTTGGTATATTTCTAAGGTGGAGTGATATCCCACTATCTGCAGTGCTAGGGTTTCAAGAAATGATACTATCCTTCTCAAATGTCATCTCTTTACCATTAAAACAAAGGCCACATGATACTATTAGAATAAATAAGACCTTGAAAAAACAAATTTTTATAGTGATAAGGGTACCATTCACCTTTTATAGTAATAAAACACTATTTGTCTTTATTTGGAGACGAAAAAATATCTTTGTTAGCTAGTTTTATAGATCAGTGAAGGGTAAAAATGGAATAAGATTGAGAGAGAATGCCACCTCACCATTTTTGACTATCCACAATGATGGTTAGAAAAACTCTAAGAAAAATATTGATTTTTTAAACTTTGGATGGAGGAAAATTTATTATATTTTTTAACTTAAGAGGGAAATGTGATAAATTTTTAGTTTTTTTTCAATATTTTGATAAATAACAATTTTATCTCTGATAATAACAACAAAATTTAATAGATAAATAAATATTTAGATTTTTAATAGTTAGCAGATGGGAAATTGGATTTACATCAAACCTTGGGTGAGAAATAGTCATTTGACCTTTATATTATAGGATGCTCTAGTCAAAAAACACAGTAAAAACTTGGCTACATGACATGTAATGCTTAATGAGAAATGCTACTTGTAGAGCTGAACCCGAGTTGAGCTGGCTTAGTTTGATTTGGCTCGAATTTGTATGCATCAAATTTGAGTCAAATGTGAGCCAAGGATATAGCTCATTTTATAAATTAAGCTAAGTTCAAGTCAGATTATTTTTAGCTTGACTTTACTCATAAACCAATCGGACGGCTTGAATTACAACGAATTCAGTTCGTAGCTCAAATTCATGTCGAAGAATTAATAAAATCGTTATTTTTCACTCATAAGAGAAACAACATCGTATACATGTTATTTATATAGTCCATGACTCTCCCTTTAATCAATTAATTTAGATATTTTCAAGTTTCAAACATTTTAGAGAATTCCAGTCTTCCTCCTGATTAAACCCAATGATGAAACTCCTCTATTTTGCTTCAGTCATCCTCAATCCCCCTTGATTTTCGTTGTGATATAGTTAATATATCGCCACCACCAATATTCTTACAGCCATATCTCAGTGCCTCAAGTTTGCTGTTGGGATTTGTTAAACAATTTACTATTGCACTATTCTGACAACCAATCTCCTTCTCTCTCTGTGTCATTATGGTTCACCGAATGTATTAATGTCTACTCTTTTGTAACCTCCATTGTTGGTGACAACCCTAACAATAATTTTGTGTATCAGCTCTAATGTTAATTTTGCTAAAATGTTTTTTTTTTAATTTTCCATTTTAATGTTTCTGAAATTTGTTTTGAAGTGTTTGAAGATTTCTTAAACGTATTTTGAAATGTTTCAAAATTATAGTCTATGAAATGTATTGTCTTGTTAGAAAATGGGTTTCTAGAATCAAGAAATCTAGATTATGGTATACATTTTAATTATGATTGTTGATTATCATAATTATCATAATGATATACATCATTTTGTGTAATTAATTAGTTTATATGAATTGTTTTATGTCTACTCTTTTAAATTTGTGTACTTTTTTTTTTAATATACTTGACTTAGTTATATGAAATGATCTTTGTTTATATAAAGATTTTGATAATTGCATATGCAAAAAAATAATTGTGTAAAGTTTGTAATATTTCCTTATTTAATAATTGACATATACAAGGAAACAACCAAATAAAACCATTAAGCAGAAGAGCTTATTATGTTTCAGTTTTATATGAATATTATACTTAGTTGCATTGGGTATTTATTTACTTATCAAATAACTTTGTTGTTCCCTTGATATTAACAATTAATGTCCTTCCCATACTAGTATTTCAGTTTTGTTGATTTGGTTTGCAATGATTTTTTTTTATAAATTTGATTTAGATGGTGAAGAAGAGAAAGTTGGAGCTAGAAGGTTCAAGTCAACCTTCAACTCATATGTTTGTCGACAAAGATAGAAAAGGTACGAATAGAATGTCTACGGACATTGATGATCATGAGTTTAGTGTATTTGATGATTACGTTGTTAATGTTGGGGATATAAGTATAGAAGGATAAGAGGTTGTAGGGCCTGAAGTTGAGGGGGATAACAAATATGCTATTTGGCAATTTTGCTTTAAGGCTCGGTTTAAAATACAAAAAACTAGTAGTACTTCTCATACAACAAGTTTTGGAAGGTGGGCAAACAATGCTCAACTTTTAAAGTGCTAAATCAATATTATCCGACTCTTTCTCTCTTCCACCTATTTTGACTATAAGAGGAAAATATGAGCACCAGAAGATAATTTTTTTAACAAATATAATGATCAGTGTAATTATTTATGCTAAATATATTGATGAAAGTAATGTTGTGTGAATTTAGTTGAAATAAATTCGGGTTTTTTAGGTTAGAGAAGCAGTGACTCATACCACTTTCTTGGATGGGGAGCCCTTTATGTTGGTTGAACATGTCAGATTCAATTTTGTTTGGATTTGTTCGACCCCTATATGAAAAAATTAGAAAAAAATAATTAAAGGCAGATTGTGAAGGGTCCATGATGAGGCTGAACAAAGAAAATTAAAGAAAATTTTTGTGAAACTTAGTCGAATAAGTGTGATTTCTGATCTTTAGAGGTCAGATGCCAACATATCGAATATATGGTGATCACAGCGCATAATTGGTGTTTGAATAAATGGTGACCAATTTTGTCCACTTACCTCCCTCTAGAAAAGGTGTTGACATTGCATGTGCATTATTTAATTGTTTCAAGGAATGGGGGATTGTAAAGAAGGTAAAATAATTATATTTTTATCCCCTTTTCTACTGTAGCTAAGTATTTAAATGAAATATATTTGTATATGAGTTTTTTATTTCAATGTCTATTATATTAGGTTCATACGATTACTATAGACAATGCAAGCACAAATGATATTCAATATACTTAAAAGTTATTGGTCTGAGTAGACAGTTTAATATGAGCCTTCAATTATTGAACATTTAATGAAAAGATCAAGATAATTTCTTATAAATAGGTTAAATCTCTACTTTACAATCTAATTTTTGATATGCATACCCATTTAAAGCTGTCATAGGGAGATTTTTTGGAGTGAAAAACTTGTCATAACGAATTTTTCAAGTTTTAGGTGTTTTTCTGAAGATCTTTGGTTTAGAGATATGACTCAAGCAAGTTTTTCTGTATCTCTGATTATTAATTTCATATTCGATTTGATATATAAATTCAGTATTCTATATATGTTTATATTAAATTATGTTCTCAATTAAAGTTTTAACAAAAATCACTATTTTATTTGTTACTAAAAGCTTTGGCTAATAGAGAGATTTCATGTTTTGTTAAGGGGCTATCGATTATATGCGATAGCTAGTGGATATTTCATTATATGTAAAGGTTTATGGCATTATTTTACATTTATTAATATCTACAAATTTGTGTAATTTGATAGATTGAACTGAAGACTTTTCATGATCTATTAATTAAACTCACTTGTTGATTTATTGTTGACAGATTATTAGAATTTGATTAGTGTCCCCAAATCATTGTGAAACTTGGGATTTCTTGTTACCATTACCATTTTAGTTTATAAATGATTAAGATGTTGTCAAACTTGAGAGGTTTTTCTGTAAAAGACCCTTGGAGTACAAACTCTATTTACAACTCTTCTCCATGGATTACACTTAAGAGTTTTTTTATTTTAATTATTTCAAATTCATGGTTTGCTAAAATCATGCCAAGGGTTAAAAATTGTGAAAATTAAATTGAGTTGAATGTTTGAAGATGTCTTGATTATGAAATTAATATATATTAATGGATTAAACTTTATAGTCAAATTCGAATCATAAATTTGAGTTATAAATTTAAACTATGAGTTTAAGCTACGAATTCGAATCATAAATTTGAATACCAAATCTAAATCATATCTATAAGCTGAGCTACAAACCTTGTACTTAAACATTGAATCAAATTCAAATTAACTTAAGTTTCAATTTGATGAACTCGAACTATCATAATTTTCTATCGAGCAGAACCTGAGTCAATCTATGTTCAGACTCTGTTTGGTTTGTATCCAACCCTAGCTACTTGTACATATTTTGAGTAGATAAAATAGATATATAAATTATGTATAATCATATAATTATTATTTTATTTTTAATTCAAAATCACTTAATCATATGACAACATATTATCTATGTACTTATTTTTTAACATTAACTATATCAATAAAATTATATGTACCAACTTTGGATATACACATATATATACATACTTATATGTGTTATCATATAATTGGGTAATTTAAATTAAGGATAAAGTAACACTAAATTATGTGATGACACATATAAGTGTATATATGTTTTTATACTTAAAATAGATACACATAATATTGCACTCTCTATACTATGTGTGTCTACTTTTATACACAATCATGTATATATTTATATGTGTCAACTACTCATATAATAACTACTCATATAATAACACATATAATTTAAATTAAGGATTAAATATTATTTTATTATTAATTCAAAATCAACTACTCATATAATAACACATATAAATATATTTTTAAATTAGCTATACTTATATTTCAATGGGTTTCGTAATTATTATTTCACTTAATTATTTTCTTGATTTGTTTTTTCTGAAATAAATGTACTTATATTTTCATATCTCTAGAGTCTTTGACCTCAATTGGGACGTCTAGGTCATGTTTTATTTTGGCCAAAGGACTATTTCCCACCCAAGGTATTTTGTAAGCTCAAGTTTTCACCTTTTAACTATGAAAATATCAAACATCCACCCATGGTCAGCTAAATTTAATAGAACCCTAATGCCTGAAAATTTTATCTCTTTTTAACCCCCATAAACTTTAAAAACTAAAATTTTTCTCCAATCTAAATTTTAAAAAATGACAGTTTCACCTTACGATTTTGTTTTGAAATCTCCGATGACATCTCCGACTCTATTGCCGACGGCCTCTCCCTCCCGAAGCATCCTCTCCTTCCGGCGATCTCTTTCTTCTTATTTGGACGTCCGATTGACATTAGAGAAGGCTTAGGAGACGACCGTCTTCCCAGACGAAGACGACGACTTCGTCTTCATCTCCCAAGACTTTTCCAACGTCGATTGGACATCCAAATGGGAGAAAAAAGATCGCCAAAAGGAGAAGATACTTCAAAAGAGAGAGACCGTCTGTAATAAAGTCAGAGATGTCGTCAGAGATTTCAAAACGAAACTTAAGGTGAAATTGTCATTTTTTAAAACTTAGACTTAGAGAAAATTTTAGTTTTTGAAGTTTAAAGAGGCAAAAATAGATTCTATTTTAATTTATTTTTTAATATTATAAAAAAAATGACAATTTTACCTTTACCACCGTTAATTTTAACTGTTCATGGATAGGTGTTTAATGTTTCAATAGTTAAAGGATGAAAACTTGAGATTGCAACATACCTTGGGTGGGAAATAGCCTTTGGCCTTTTATTTTTCATTTATTTTAATGAAAATTCATCAAAATGAGGAGGCTGCTGAAAAATATTAAAGTTTATAAAGTTGGTTCGTCGGGTACTTTTAAAACATAAGAAATATTAATGGGTTCACCATGCCATATTTATTTTCAACTTCTAAAGCAATTTACTTATTTACATCAAACTGGTTTACTTGCAAATGTTGGTTCAAATTATATATACACGTATTTGTAACATACATGTGGAGAGAGAGAAATATCAGTGCATCATCATTTTCTGAAAACAGAATGATAGTGGTACTAGAGAATGGCAATTCAAGAAAATCATAAACAAAACCAACAAACAGAAATAAGAAGCCATGAACAACAAAAAGAGTTCAATTCATCTACCTGCTATGGCCGACGTAAAACTCTGCAACATCAGTAGGTACAAACTTTATATCTATTTAATAGGTAAGAGAAACACCTAAATTTGACAGATTTTCCACATGGCACAAACCCAATGTACACTGGAGAAACACCTCAGGGAGCCTAGGAGTCATTCTGCCTGATTATTCTCTGTCAATAACCGGTCTTTGAGAAGCTTGGGATGCACAGGCAGCCTGTTCGGAAACCTCCACAAGGCCTTGTAACATTCTCAATATCTCAGAAGTGTCATCCAAGTAATACTTAGCTTTGCTGGGCTTCTGCCCAACAGTGCAAGCAAATACTTCCGCAACCGGAGACAATGACGGACCTGTGCGGGCATTCATTATCACCTCAAACATTTCTTCATCTGATCGGTCATCCCCGATACACAGAACAAAATCAGGAAGCATGTCATTATGTTGCCTGGCTGCAAGTAGGCGTTCAGCGATGAGACCCTTGTTGACACCCTATTGATTTGTGTAAGATTAAAGGAGGTTATTAATTCAGAGCATTAGCCTTATTATCTAAGAATTAATTGCAACAAAATAGGGGAGGTATATAAAGTAATCTAAAATACCATAAGGGACTCATTCATCATTTATAACTAGATGCCTAAAACATTATGTTTGTATTTATTTTCCTTTTGCCGCTAGAACTAAATCCCTTAAAATACTGATGCAAAACTATGGAGCTCAACATTGTCCTGTAAATGTTATAACCAATAGACATCGAGAGAAACCAACATGAAACTTGATATAGATGTAAACAACCTATTTTTATATTTGATATTTGACTATGGGTAAGTATATATAGATATATAAAGTAGAATACCACTAACCTGAGGTTTAACTTCTACTATGAATTGGCCACTTTTGACAGAAACAGGCTCATTGGCAAGAACACTTTCCAGGTGATCCAAAAGCTCCTTAGCTTGGCATGACCCAAAATCCGGATCTGCATATTGATAATTCCAAACCAGTCCACTCTCTTTGGTTTCAATGGCAGAACCATCAGTTGTTTCAGTGTACAATTGCATAACTGGCTCAGCAATTTGCTTCCAGCCGAAATCTGGCACTGATACACAAGTTTCCCATTCTGCATCTTGATTTGCCCTGAAAAAGTATTGCATTCAACAGAGATGGTGCAACAACAATAAGCCTTTCCAGATGAGAAAAATGAAATCATTAAGAGTAAACTATTAATTGGGTAGTCACTGAGCATTGATTTTACATTAGATTCTGACAATCAAATGACACTCTTTTGTTGTCAACCAACTGAGAATGAAATGAAAACAGGTTAAATAAACAATTTACAGGATATATTAAAAGGTATCATGGTATTTCTAGCCAGAGGATAATTTAATTTATAAGAGATAAAGGTTCTAAGCCACTCTTTGTTTGATTTTTCAATGTTCTGCTTATGAGGTTTAGACAACAAAACATGTTGGTGATACAATGTAAGTGGGCTTGAAGGCTTTGTTTGGTTGGATGCATTTAATCTTCAAAACTTTTCTTCTGTATAACATGAACCACTGCAACAAAACTTATTAGCAATAACATATTAAAACAAAGAAAATTTATGTATATTTTTAACATGCAATATTTCTTATTCATCATGTTGGATTTTTTTCCATTTTCACTTTGTGCCCAACCTCTGTTTGACCATAACTTCTTGTTGTCAAGTGATTAGTAAACAAAATTTCATCATCATGTATTCAAGTTCAAAAACAGCATCCAAGTTCAAGGTAAAGCCAGAAAAGGGAGGGAAAGGCACACACCTCACAAAATAACCATGCTCAGCAGCGATTCCAAGCCTTTCACAAGAAGAAAACCATGACGTTAGAGTCCTTCTGTCTTTCCCGCTGACGAGGAAGACCACATTGTTGGGGTCTCTGCACAAGTTGTTCAAAACTGCAACAGCCTCAGCATTAGCAGTAGTGCTCAGTGAATCTGGAATCATCATTGTACCATCATAATCCAAAAGAATTGCTCGATTTTTGGTCCTCTTATATGCTGAAACAATATGCTCAATTGACAGCTTCCTGAAACTTGGATCCAAAGCAATCACTCGAAATCCTAAACCAAAACCAATTCCCCAACATCGTCTCCTTACATGATCTTTGCAAGCTCTATCAAGGTCCTGCAAAAAGCTGCGAGCCCAATATGCAACATCATGAGTACTCACATACCTATAGTGCTTCTCATGCCGCAACTGTTTTTCCGCCGTAGAGACTGATAGTGCAGATTCCATAGCTTCAGACACAGCTTCAATGTTCCATGGGTTAACTCTAATGGCCCCACTTAGTGATGGTGAGCATCCAATAAATTCAGAGACCACCAGCATGCTGTCCTTTGCGGCTAAAGGGTCTAGTCCTAAAACCTCATCTAGTTTCTCATTTCCTTGACGGCATATTATGTATTCATAGGGTATAAGATTCATTCCATCCCTCACAGCTGTTACAAGGCAACTCTCTGCAATAACATAATAAGCAATGCGTTCATAAAACTGAAGTGGCTGATCAATCAAAACCACTGGCTCATATCCTGGCAATCCAAATTTTTCATTAATCCTTCTCACTGTGGCATGAGTTTCAGCCTGGACCTCTTGTACATCCCTTCCACGACCTCTAGCAGGGTTTGCAATTTGAACCAAAACAACTTTACCCTGTGTCTCACGATGGTTTAGGAGCCAATGTTCCATAGCCAAAAGTTTCAAGCTGATTCCTTTAAATATGTCCATGTCATCAACCCCAAGCATAACGGTTTGATCCTTAAACTGATCTCGCAACTCTGCTACCTTAGCTTGCGTCTCAGGAAGATTCAGTACAGATTGGAGCTGGCCAATGTGAATTCCAACTGGTAGAATTTTAATGCTTACAGTGCGACCATAATACTCAAGGCCTATGTAGCCTCGCTTGGATTGATAAGAAATACCAAGCATTCTACTACAACATGAGAGGAAATGCCTGGCATAATCAAAAGTATGAAACCCAATAAGGTCTGAATTAAGTAGTGCTCTTAGAAGCTCATCTCTTACAGGAAGTGTCCTATAAATTTCAGATGATGGAAATGGGCTATGAAGAAAAAATCCAAGCTTCACCCTATTAAATCTCTTCCTTAGAAATGTTGGCAAAACCATCAAATGGTAGTCATGAACCCACACAAAATCATCATCAGGGCTGATAACTTCCATTACTTTGTCAGCAAATATCTTGTTCACAGAAAGATAAGCTTGCCAAAGGGACCGATCAAACCGGCCACCTAGATCTGGTGATAGAGGAAGCATGTAGTGAAACAAAGGCCAGAGGTGCTGTTTGCAAAATCCATGATAGAATTTACTAAAAAGCTCGGAAGGTATAAATGCCGGAACACATTTGAAATTTTCAAGCAAAGTTTGAGACACATCATCTTGCTTACTCATTTCGATCTGCTCTTTAAGACAACCAACATAGATAACTTCTACATCTTCACCAAGGCCATCTTTTAACTGCAAAAGAAGTGAGTCTTCATCCCAGCTAAAGTTCCAATTACCACTGCCATCGGAACTTCGATGCATCCTAAGGGGAAGCTGGTTTCCTACAATGATCCTCCTTTCTAGAGAGTCAGATGAGGGGGCATCAGAGCCAACACTGTTATTGTTATCATCATCTAGCTCAGACAACACCCCGGCAACAGTTGCCACTCGAGGAAGCCTCTTCTTTTCACGATTGAAAGTCAGGGAATCGCCGGAAGCAAGATCTAAGAGGTTTGAATAAGACCTTGAAACCATTTTCGGTTCAGGTAGAAAGCTTCTGATCTACTGAGAATAGCACGAGGACTAAACTGTTTCCCCTTTTATCCAATCAACATAATCTACAAAATCTCACATGATAAAGCAGGATTAGAAGCAACAATGATCTATATTCTTGAAATCTTATTGCAAAATATATAATATGATCCTCTAATCTAACACGATATCAAGAAACAAAAAAAAAAAAAGCAAATTAATATAAAACATTCACACACACTAGCGAAAGTCTAAGAGATTCTGCTGACAGTAAATAATTTTGGAAACTCAAGTTGGCATATAGTCCTCGGAAAATGCAGACGTTTCATATTGCTAGGTTTCTCTTCCACCATCCGAACCCATAAATGCTTCTGAATATAGTTAGTTATACGAAAAATCAGAACCCAACTCCGAACTTAAAAAGAATAAGGAAATCATATGATACGTAAATAAATCAATATGTGGAAAGTACCCAGAAGCTGAATATAACAAATAAATAAATAAAACCCAAAAGCGGCAAAATTACCTGAAAACAGCATTTACTAGTATTACCGAATCCAGAAACCAAAGTTAAGATGGCAAATTGTTGAAAATAGCTAAGCAAATCCAAGTTAGTGATCAACCCATCTCCAAAAAGTAAAAGTAGAAGCTTTAGCAAAGAAAACGATTTATACAAAAAGAGTAAACAAACTTAACAAGAGAAGTAAGAGACCAAGTTAAGTGAACGCAGACAGTGGCGTGCGACATGTGAAGAAGAGAAAAATCTAAGATAATAAAGCATTGTAGCAGTGACGGAGGAGAAAAAAATGATGATGCTGAAGAAGAAGAAGAAGAGAAAGAACGAAACTACCTTCAAGGCTAAAAAGCCACAGCTAATGGGAGATGAGACAGAAACAAAAGATTCTTCTCTCTCTACTCAACACAAGGCTAGAACAAAGGCAAAGGCATTAATATCATGAACACAAGAGGGCTTTAGGCTAGCTTTTTGAAGGTGTGAAAAAATTACAACTTGTAAGATTTTTTATGTGCTTTTCTCTTTAGCTGACGAGAGATGAAAATGCGCTGTCTTTATGCAAAGCATTCGATTCTCTCACAACAAAACAAGTAAGTCTGACTAAGTGTTGACCTGAGTTGAGTGGTGAGTGATGAATGATGACACGAAAAACACAGTACAGTTGAGCCCAACTTCTTAACCATAGTTTAGTTTTTGTTCATGCTACCCTATGATTCATTTTAACACTTTAACCACCCTAATGTTTGATAAAATACATTATTCCCCCAAGGTCTCTTTCATAATATAAATCTCAATCTATAAATTTATCGTGGGAGTAAACATTTTCACCTGTTTTATATTTTCAAATTAAATTCTTAATTTATTTAATATAAAATTAAAATATTAATTATTAAACACGAAATTCTTCCATTAAAAAAACAAGTTTTCGGTTATAATATTACTGATAAACCCAGTGATGATGGCTGAAGTTGAGTTAGCTGTCGTTTAACTCCGGAGCGGAGAAGACAATGTAGCCACCAAACTTCCAGTTTGATTGGCTGCGTCAAGCAGCAGTGTGGCGCGTGTAACACACGGTTCAATGTTAGATGGGCTCTTCTCTACAGAATGATAATTACAGATGGTCTGCCGGTGGCTCATTATTGTTATTTATTGTTATTCTCATTGAATCTTTTTGTTCACAATTAACACGTTGTGGCACGATTTTTAATTGGAAAATTAACATCATAACTAGAACTCATTATTACTAATCAAACTTTCAAAAATCAATAATTGAAATTGACTCTTGCTTTTATTTATTAAAATTTCTCTCACTAATTTTGCTTGTTCTTGGTTAGTGTAATTTTGCAACTAATTTTCTTTGAAGAAATAAATAAAAGGCTGTCTGTCTCTGGAGCCCCGGCATGGCAGAAAACAGTAACGATACATTAATGAAATTATTACTGATGTGAAGGTAGATGCACGCGCTATGAGAATGGAGTAGGTGAAAAAATGATTTAGTGTCAAATCGACATATCTTCAGTTGACTGTTGGGAGTTCATTTTGGATTGTCCGCTCCGAATGCATTGTTTTTCATTCGTACTAGGGTAAGAATCTAGTACTGCCGCGACCACAATAAGATTATATTCTAACGTTAAACCTATGAAGTTCTGTGATCAATCAATTTGGTATCTCATCCAATCTGAATCAATTCGTGGGATGTTCAAAGTGGCATAGCCAATTTTGGTCATTAGTTTGAGAATATGCATAATTCTCTAGATTCTTGGATTTGTCATTTTTCATTTTTGAAATTATCTTACTTTCTTATACTAAATTTTGATGACCCCAAATCTTCTTAACACGTTTTTATATTAAAAACAGGATCTTCATCAATTTCCTCTTTCTCTTTCAATTTTGGCCACTGAAACATCCCCACCCACCCAGTACATTGCATTTAACACTTTCCGAAACTCAAAAATGGGCAGTGGGTCATGCAGGGACAAATTAGCCTTTTCACATCGTTTTGATTGAGGCATTTCTCATGAGCCCACTAAATTCCAATAAGTTGCCATTGTGGTAGGAGAAGATGTAACAGTTGCATGCATGTTACAGGAGAGAAGATTATATTATTATGGGAATCTTAGGTCATTTTTGACATTTGCAATTTATTGTTCATCGTCCAAAGTGAGATAACATAAGAAATAATGAGAATGGGTTTATTTTCAAATATTAATTAATTTCTATGCTTAAATGTCAATCAATTTGTGTTGAATATGTTTGCTTTAACTTGATCAAACAATGGAAGATGATGTAATGTCATAATGACTTGCTTATAAATAAATATATTAATGGTGGTGTATAAGTTATTTTCAGTAATGGGATTAGTTAAGCTTTCACTTTGAAACTATTTTATTTATTTATTTATTTATTTTCAGCCATTTTTTATTGTCGTGGCTAAATCCAGCCCCCTGTATTTATTTTTTTTATTATTCAACATTAAGCAGTGCTCATGTATGGACAATTGAAGTACTATATTATTCTGTAAAGAATTATGAACCCTCAGCTCTTTCTTCATCAACTATGCCCCCATTGCTTCAGAGTTTAGCGTTTCGTATGTTATTTTACTATATGGATTTTTATTGTGGCCGTCAGCTGCTGGTGGTCCACTGGCGCAGGAGCCTAGCCCAACTTGTCTGACAAAATAGCTGAAACCTAACCTAGCACAATGGACCGTACAAAACTGTTGGGCACACAGTACCCTCTCTGCTTTAGCTTACAACTGGCAAAAAATAAACTTAAAAAAATATTCCTCACTTGAAGTTTGCTTGATTGATGATAATTTTTATTCTTCGCTATTAAAAATGCAAATTCAGATGGTGCGGTTTATTAATAATAACAATAATAAGGAAGATCTTTATAAAATATTCCTGAGGTCAAAACTTGTCGCGCTTTTCAGCATACTCTCAAAATGTACTCCTACCCTCATATCAGATAGTGTTGATAACACATGAAGGGTAGTTTAGTCAATTGATGCAACATATTTTTCTGCAAGTAACCAAAGGTAAAACTATTCTACCCAGTAACAATGGACTAAAATATTCTTTATATATTCATTGTTAACCAATGTAATATATTTTGATAGATTTCACATGGATAATGCATAAAAAAGATATTATGTTTATTTGTATTTTATATATATATCTCATATCGACTAAAGATTAGATGATTTAACTAGTTAAATAGTCTGTAAACTCTTCAAATTTAAAGATGTGTTTTGGATTATAAAATTCAAAAATAAAATTATGTATACTGTGTATATAAAGTAAACAATATATTAATGGTGAATCAGACTTTACAACCCATTAACAAAATTATAATAGATTGTGTATGCGAAGTAGATAATATCAATGAAAGACCATCTTATTAGACCAAGAATGTTTCAACCAAATTGCAGGGGCATTAAGGTTTGGGAGTACGTTTTGATAATTTTGCTAAGTTGGATGAATAAGCAAACCCTAGGGTATTTTATGACTATCTCTCATTATTTCTAATGTCTGGGTACAGCATGAACTGTGTCTCAGCCAGAAACTAAAATTCATCTAGTAATTGTTAAGTCTCTTAACGATCTACCACCACAACAACGAGAACGCAATCTGGAGTCTCCATTCACCATCAACTTCTAAAGGACCAAGCTTCTGAACAAACTGCACAGGCAAATCCCAAGTGGCACGCGGCCAAACGTCGCATTGTTCAGAAATCTGAGCTCGAGACTTCAAAACCCGAACTGGGTTCAGTGAGTAATGAGCAGAATTCATTTATGAACGAAGTGGATGCTTTGCTTATTGGAGGGGAAGTGAAAGAAGAAAAGAAAAGTAACATAGTGTATGGGATGTGGCAGAATGAAGTCATATTGAAGACAGAATACATGGCAACTAAAATAATTTATTGTATATACATTTTATTTTATTTTTAAATAGACTGATTAAATCAATATGTTCCTATATAGGATTAAAAAAAATTAAACAGCACCGGTACAAGATGGATAACATATAAAAGATGTTGTAGACAAGCCAATGACAGTCAAAAATAAAAAGGATTTTACATGGGTACTCCGAGAGATTAAGGGAAGAATAAAGAGATGTGTGTGTTTAGCAGTGAAAGAACATGCCAAAAAATTCTAGAAGCTACTAGGATATTCCATTACCATAGAGTCAACTGAATCGGATTTATATTCTTCTGATGCAAATTGCAGTTATTTATTTTTTACGACGAATTGATTGTCTCTTTGCAGCCACTGTGCTGATATATTAAATGTTTTGTCTTGATATAATATTTTCAAATCCCAAATTCGAACATATTCTTTTAGGGTTTTACATACTTTGCCACTCATTTATCCTTCATGGGACAATTATACTGAGCTTAACCTAAAAAAGTGTTTGGAAAATATGTACTTTAAAGAAGTTTGACAGAGAGACAGACAGACAGTTGAAATATATTTCGAAGACGACAAGTTTGTTGCCTACGGCTACGCTTGCTTTGGGGTTAGTGTCAGTGTCAGAGTTAACATCAATTTACTATTTTAGACAGGGAAAAAATGTCTGATATGGACAAAATCACCGAGATTTTTGCAATGATTCACGGATGGATTTTGTTTCTGTGAAGTATTTCTATGTCGTTTCTTGAATTTACGCTGAAAGTTTAAATCCTCACACCAACAGCAAACAGGCACAGAAAATACTTAATAAATCAGAAATACTGAGTATACCCAATCTGGTACCACTGATGCGGTATCTAACGTGACAAATGTCATATTATTTACCACAATAGCTAGGGCTGGACTCGAACCAAACCAGTTTGAGCTCGAGTTTGGTTTGGCTCAATTTGAGCCCAAAATGAGCCGGGCTCTGCTCGGCTCGATCGAGTTTGAACTGGCTCGGATTGATTCGATAGATTTTTTTAAAATTTTTTTATACAAAACGGTATCGTTTTGATCCATATATATACACAAAACGATATCATTTTGATATAAAAAATGAGCCAAACCGAGTCATAAACGAGCTGAGTCAAAAACGAACCGAATCCAAATCGAACCGAGTTTAGCTCAAATCAAACTCAAACCGAACTTAAATCAGTCATAAATAGACCGAGCCAAGCCGAGCTGGCTGAATGGCAGATTGGCATGTCATATATACAGTGATTTTTAAAAAAATATTTTACATTTATTTTTATGACATGGCAATCTATTATAGATGATGTCATATTAATAAATAACAACCTATATATTTAGATTGAATACATATAATATATCTATTAATAAATATATAAGGTTAATTGAGTATTTTCCATTCAATGGATGAAATATTCTAGACCTTCAAATTGAAAAATCATTTTCATATTTATATATTAAATTTATTAATTTTGAAAAAATAAAAAAACTCTCAATTCAAATAATACCATACATTTAAAATTTTATTAAATAAATTTTTGTATTCTAATTTTTATTAATTTTAATATTATGAGTAAATATATATATAAGAAGAATATCAATGATATATAATTGTTGGACTATAATTTTTAAATTTTTAGACGTGTTAATGAAATATTTTGAAGCTTTTAGAAATTCATAAAAAAATTTAGACTGTTTTAAAATTTTTAACATTTTAATATTTTAAAAAATAAAAATTACAATTTTAAAAAATTAAATATAATATAATAATTAATAAGATAATTATATTGCACACTATTAAAATTATAATTATTTTTTAAAAATATATAAAAGTGGATATAAAAACTTCTTTAAAAAATAGAAAACAAATATCAATATATTTATACTTTTATTAAAATATTTGAAGTTCTACTTCTGAAAATAACTAACCTGTAGGTGGGACGATGACGAGGGTGGGAAGCTCTCCATTCATCAAATCGGAAAATAGTGATTTGGCCGATATGGAAGGCAATTAGAGACTTCAACCTGAGTTACGATGAGGAAAAACAGAGCATAGAATCTGACAGTTTAGTTGAGGTGGTTAATACTTCTGTTATTTTTCAAATTTGGAGGGGTACTTCCAGTAACAAGGTGGTTTGAAGACAACATCCTCCTACCAGGTTTTCTTTAGTCTTTGCTATCACTGAAAGCCAAGAAAGGAAACATCATTTGAACTTGTAGTGAGTGAGAATTACATGCACATATATTTTGTAACTTACATGTAGACTTTAACCTTATACTTGACATCAATTTTCTTAATCGTACTAAATTACATGGAACTCTAATTAGTTCAGGTATATACGGCTCAGTGATTGCATTATTGACTTAAACCCATTGCATTTGGGTTCTTGCTTTGTCCTCTTGGCGGGTCGATATCTAAAAACTATAAACTTACCAGTACCACCTAGGAACGGAACCGCTCTGGTGTAAGAATTTACAAGAAGGTAAGAAGACAAAGATAAGGAGATACAGTTAGTGCAGGCTTCTGTCGCCGGGGCCCGAGGTATTCTCTGCTTACCACCTGTGTCGGTTTTGGGCTGTTGTTTGTGCATGCAGTCTTCCCTTAATTTCATCGGAGTATTTATGGGTGTTTTCTACCGTTCAAGAAAATGCTTAGTTCAGTCCAAATTGTACAGAAGCCTCGCATGTTTTGGTGAAAACTGCCGTTGGATTTACACTGCTTCTTCGGCTTTGTTGTTGGAAGACCATGTGTTTGATTATAGTCCTGGTAGGGTTGAAGCTAATGCAAATTATAGGAATTTGATTGATGGTTTAGTGTTCCATAAAGTAGGTTTCTTAGGCAAAGAAAGAGCAAATTATTTCCCTCAGTTGGGCGAGTTTTGAAGTCTTTAAATTAGGAGATTACAAGGGAAATGAGATTCTTTAAAGCTGTGAAGATATATGGATTTTCTCATTCCTTTGATGCATATAGAATTATTGTTCATGCATTTGCATAAGCGGGGATGGAAATGGAAGTGCATGCCTTGCTTAGGAATATTGTTTGCTATTATGAGGAGGCTAACATGGATATGTATGAGTTGTTTCCAAGTATATTAGATTCACATGAGCATGTTTGGAGATCACGCATTGTATTTATTGTGCTTATGAGGGTTTTTGCATCTAATTCAAGGCTTGAAAATGCTGTGGATTTTTTGTTCAAATTAAGAAAATTGGGCTTGAACCAGATATCTTGGCATGCAATTTTTCGCTCAAGTGTTTGGCGGAACCAAGTAGAGTAGATGTTGTGAGAAGTTTGTTTGAAGAGTTGAAGAACTCAGGGCCATCACCTAATGTTTACACATATACTATTATTTTGAATTTTTACTGTAAAAGACATCAAGGGCATGGTATCAATATTGAATAAGCAACTGAGATTCTGAAAGATATGGAGAGTGGGTTAAAGCCAACATATGGTACGTATATTCAGGGACTTTGCAGTGCAGGTTGTGTTGAACATGCTTTGGAGTTTATTCGGGATCTGAAATGTAGACATCAACCTCTCAATGCTTATTGTTATAATGCTATTATTCAAAGATTCTGCCGAAATGGTGAACTATATGAAGCTTTGAAGGTTTTGGAAGAAATGAAGAGCCACAATATATCACTGGATGTTTATAGCTACAGCATTTTAGTTGATGGGTTTTGCAATGTAGGAGATGCTATGACAGGTCTCAATTTGATCAAGGAGATGGAACACAATAATATAAAACCTTCCCTGGTTAGCTATGGCTCTCTCCTTAATGGTCTTTGTAAGAGTACACTAGTGGACAAAGCACTTGATTTATTTCGTGATATTGGTTGTTTAGGATATGAATAAGATCATGAAGTGTACAGCATCATAATAAATGGATTTTGTCTTCAGGATGATATGGATTCTGCCTTGAAACTTTTAGAGGAGATGATCACCAATAATTTAAACCCTATTGACTTCGGTTTTATCCAAATGATTCACAGGTTCTGCAAACTGGGAGTATTAGAAAAAGACTTGGAACTTTTAAGTATGATGCTGCAGATTGGCCTGTCACCAAATACCTATACTTTCAACATTATTGCTGATGAATATTGCAAAAGAGAGCATTTGGAGAAAGCATTGAAACTTATAGATGCAATGCAATGTTGCGGCATTATTTCCAACTCGTACACATATAGCAAAATCATAAATAGGCTTTGCAAGGTCAAAAAACCAGGAAACACATTGGAACTTCTTCCTCAAATGTTTAAGAAGAATATATTACCTGAAATTGTTCATTATGCTACCATTGTAGATGGATATGCTAAACACGCAAACCCGAAGAAGGCTTTGAGGTTGTACTCAAAAATTGTCAAAGCTGGGATGGAACCTGACAGAGTTACATATTCTGCTATTTGAGCAAAATGGATAAAGCATATGGTCTCTTTAAGAAAATGATTGAAAAAGGTTTGATTCCGGATACAATTTGTTGCACAACTGTTATTGTTTGGTTTTGTAGAATTGGAGATATGAACAAGGCTTGGGCACTGTATAATTATATATTACACAAAGGATGTTTGCCTAATGTTGTTACCTATACCTGCCTAATTGATGGTTATTCCAAGTTACAAAGAATGGATATGGCATCTTTGTTATTGAATAAAATGTACAAAAACAATATCACTGTTGATGTGGTGACTTATAATGTTCTCATAGCTGGGTACCAAAGTCTTGGGCAGTATGAGGAAGCCTATAATGTGTTTGAAGAGATGAAGAAGAATGGCATTTGTCCAGATGACATTACCTATAAGACACTAGGGCTTAATACTGATGTGATCACTGAAGATTGAAAGCAACTAGAAGAAAACATATGGAAAGATGTGATGGTAACTTTTATAATTTTGGAAAACCTTGTGATGGAAGTCTAATAACAAAGTTTATACGCACAGGCCCACAAGTGCAATTGAAGGAAGGAAGCAGGAAAGCAATTTAGGAAAATCAGAAGAGGCAGCTTGGGAAATTTAGAAGATATGGAAGCTACCAATTTAGAGAATCCTGATGTGATATTCGGCAACAGCATATAAAGGAGAACAGAGAAGAAAATAGGCAGCAGAATATTCCGCAACAGCATATAATGGAAAACAGGGAAGAAAATAGGCAGCAGAATATTAGTTGACTTA
Organism: Mangifera indica; assembly: GCF_011075055.1. NCBI lineage: Eukaryota > Viridiplantae > Streptophyta > Magnoliopsida > Sapindales > Anacardiaceae > Mangifera > Mangifera indica. The sequence goes on from NC_058144.1 coordinate 11,604,208, forward strand.
GAAAATATTGTCTTTTGATTTAAAAATATTATTATTAATATGTTTCCTAAAGTTAGTATTACCTTTTGGTGGTTATTTAAAAGGCCTTGTTAAAGGGGCTTGAGGACACATGGATTTTATGTTGAGTTAATAATATCAGTGTTGAATTATTATTTTATAGTTCTTTACTTTCAAACTGGTTGCATTACCCCAATTAATTTCTAATTTTCTTTGCCGCTATCGACCTATTTGTGTTGAGTGGGTTCTGCGTGATTGATTGGAATGGGAAGAGCTTAGCCTGGGACTATTCTGAAGGAGCTGCTATGCGTGCTGGAACCAACAGATTGGAGGCTTGCTTGCCACCATTGCAGGTTCATAACAAACTTCGTATCAGAGCCGTCAATAACGGGGTATGGTAACGACAAGAATGGATTCACGAGTGGAAGAAATTGAGAAGAATTATCGCAATTTGGCTGAACAAGTGGCTGCTATTGAGGACAAATTCACTAATGCAGAGGCAAATACGACTGCTCGATTCGAATCAATCAATGAAAGATTGCACAAAATCAAAAATTTGTTGTCTCGGGAACTCAAAGGAAAAGAGGTACAATGCCATCATCCTCAATAATGCAGGAGCAGCCTCCATTCCCTCATGAAACTGGAGGTATCACAGGTTTTTATAATAAAACCTTACCTTGAAAATTAGCAGTATCTTCCTTGTACAAGATTCATTTGCTTCTTAGTAACCTGTTGGGCAAATGGTTCATTTCCTTTGCTTTTAGTATGGTATTGGATATCTAGGTATTAGAGACTGTGAAAAGGATGCGGAAGTAACTAAGATATTGAGAGGAAAGCATTGTTGACTCTGTTTTTTCGGTTGCCCATGTTGAGATGCACTTCTTAAAAATGTTGTGCTTAGTTATACATTTGTGTCTCATAAATATATTGTTTGAATATGAGTTTCAATTGAGATATGGAGTTATTTCTTTTTCTGCATGATAAATGACATTTGTATTGAAAGTTATTTCTTTTGATTAGCAATAATCATGACAATCTCTTACAGATGCTCATTCAAGAACCTTAAGTTAAATCTCCAGAGTGGGGCTTGACATAAGGCTTCTGATGCAGCAATGGTAGGAGAATAGGCAAAGATAAAGAAATGGAAAGATATATGTTAGAACCCACATGTACACTACACGCAAGAGAAGGGAAGGAACAAGAGTTAGAACAGGGGGCAGCAGGGGATTGGAGCATGCAAAATAGTCAGCAATTACTTTGTGACAAAGTCAATCTAAAGAAGAAAAACAACGTGGCACAATATTGGAAGGGAGGCAGTTGGCAAACAAAAGAGAAAAGGTAGAAAAAGGAGTGCAGGAAAAGGAGGAAAACAAGGAAAGTCAGTAGAGAAGGTGGTAGGGAGAGTTCAGGCCTCTCGAAAGCCTGTTGGGAGCTGAGTGTTTTGGATCTTTTACAGTGTAATTGCAGTTTGTTCTAGTTTTGCTACTGTAACCTTTGAGCTGTGATTTTGGTAGACATAATAATGTAATGAACTCTTTTGTAAACCTTATTGAATGTATATATACAACTGATATTTCATTCCTATTGTATGTGTTGCTATTTTGTGACTTGTTTAGAATATACTGTGCTTGCTGTGTTTATTGGTTGGAGAGAGAGTTGAGTGACTGTGCAGAGGAGAAGAAGACACGAGCACTATAGATCTCTGACCAGGTATCCATCAATATATAATAAAGATAACCAAGAAGCAGAACAGAAAATAGATGAATAATAATAGAAAATTAGGAGGAATATACAGATATAAGGAGATAGATCCAGATACATAGATAAAGAATATATATATATATATATATATATATATATATATATATATATATATATATATTAATTTAGGAGAAAGAAACCAGTAAAGAAGAATTAAAATATTACTTCTTTTTTGATATTTTAAAGTTACCAGTTACATCGACCAGGTTTTGCTTTGGTCTTTTTTGATGACATATTGGTTTACAGTCGACAGTTCAACGATCATGAAAAGCATTTGAGAGTAGTATTGGAATTATTAAGAGGCCATCAGTTAGTCGTGAATTGGAAAAAATGCGTTTTCGGGCAGTCCAAGATTGATTATTTGGGACACGTCGTCTTAGCAGTCGGCGTAGAAGCAGACTCCAAAAAAGTGCAAGCAATGAGAGAATGGCCTACACCTCGAGACATAAGAGACCTACGGGGTTCTTGGGATTAACAGGGTATTATCGGAGGTTCGTGCGTGGATATGGAAAAATTACGGAACCCCTTATGCGATTATTGAAAAAAAATGCGTTCTTATGGAACAACGAAGCCTTAGCAGCATTTGAGAAATTGAAGGAAGCTATGATTTCTATTCCTGTACTTGCTCTTCCAGATTTTTCGAAGGAATTTGTCATTGAGACAGATGCTTCGGGGATGGCGTGGTCAGCGAAGCCTTCGATTTTTGACGGATTAGCGAGTTATTGGCAACGATTTGCAGAAATGGGTTATAAAAATGCTTGGGTTTGATTTTGAGATTCAATACAAACCTAGATGTGAGAATAAAGCTGTCGATGCATTATCACGAAATCCTAAATTCGAAGAAGAATTAAAAGCAGTGACAGTAGCTAAAGTGGTGGAATCGGAAGAAGTGGAGCATGAAGTGACAGAAGATGCAAAGCTCCAGGGCTTAATTCATGACTTGTTAAATGATCCTAAGCCCCATGAAGGCTATCACTTAAGAAACAACAGGCTTCTATACCATGGCAAGTTGGTTCTACCTAAAAACTCGTTTTTTATTCCTAAGTTCTTGAGTGAATTTCATTCTTCTCCATACGGAGGTCACTCCGGATTCTTCAGAACTTATAAAAGAACAGCGGCAGTTTTATTTTGGGAAGGTATGAAGGCTAACATAAAGAAATTTGTGTCCGAATACGACACTTGCCAGCGAATGAAGTATGAATCAGTTTCACCAGTTGGGTTACTTTAACCATTACCAATTCCAACTGCAGTGTGGGAAGATATATCAATGGATTTTGTTGAAGGGCTTCCGAAAGCGAGACAGGTGGATACGATCTTGGTCGTTATTGATCGAATGACCAAGTATGGGCATTTTCTACCACTTAGACACCCTTTTATAGTCGCGGAGGTTGCCAAAAAATTTATTCAAGAGATTGTTAGGTTGCATGGACTTTCCCGTTCTATAGTTTCGGATCGGGATCGAATATTCTTAAGCCAATTTTGGGGAGAAATATTTAGGGCAGCGGGCACAAAACTTAAGTTTAGCTCCTCTTATCACCCCTAGACGAATGGGCAAACGGAAGTCGTCAACCGAAGTCTAGAGAACTACTTGCAGTGTTTTTGTTCTAGGCAGCCTCGACAGTGGCCTAAGTGGATATCTTAGGTCGAATATTGGTTTAACACAACTTATAATGGCTCTACTAGGATGACCCCTTTTAAGGCAGTCTACAAGCGTGACCCACCCATGCTACTTAGATGGACAGATGAGCCTTCCAAAGTTGAAGAAGTTGATCGAATGATAAGGGAAAGAAATAATATTTTAGATGAGCTTAAAGAGAATCTTGCTAAGGCTCAAGAAAGGATGAAAAAATACGCAAACAAAAGGAGGAGAGAGTTGCAGTTTGAAGTTGGAGATCAAGCTTTCTTGAAAATGTAGCCCTACAGATTTCAATCTTTAGCTACAAGACCAAATGAAAAATTGAGCCCACGATATTATGGTCCTTACAAGATACTAGAAAAAATTGGAGCTGTGGCATATCGTTTATCGCTGCCTGTGACTACAAAAATACATCTCGTCTTCCACGTATCTCAACTCAAAAGGCACGTTGGACCAACCGTAGTCACCCAACAGCTTCCAGATTGCATGTTGAATGATTGGGAGCTGCACATGCAGCCGCAGGAAATTTGTCAATGCAGATACACACAGAAAAGTGAATTGGAAATCTTAGTCAAATGGCAGAACCTCCCTGATTGTGAAAATTCGTGGGAATCCTTCACCTCTTTCCATCACCTCTTCCCTTATATTCACCTTGAAGGCAAGGTGCCTCTCGATGGGAGGGGAAATGTTAGAACCCACGTGTACACTACACGCAAGAGAAGGGAAGGAACAAGAGTTAGAACAGGGGGCAGTAGGGGATTGGAGCATGTAGAATAGTCAACAATTACTTTGTGGCAAAGTCAATCTGAAGAAGAAAAGCAACGTGGCACAATATTGGAAGGGAGACAGTTGGCAAACAAAAGAGAGAAGGTAGAAAAGAGAGTGCAGGAAAAAGAGGAAAACAAGGAAAGTCAGTAGAGACAGTGGTAGAGAGAGTTTAGGCCTCTCGAAAGCCTGTTGGGAGCTGAGTGCTTTGGATCTTTTGCAGTGTAATTGCAGTTTGTTCTGGTTTTGCTACTGTAACCTTTGAGCTATGATTTTGGTAGACATAATAATGTAATGAACTCTTTTGTAAACCTTATTGAATGCATATATACAACTGATATTTCATTTCTATTGTATGTGTTGCTATTTTGTGACTTGTTTGGAATATACTGTGCTTGCTGTGTTTATTGGCTGGAGAGAGAGTTGAGTGACTATGCAGAGGAGAAGAAGACACAAGCATTGTAGATCTCTGACCAGGTATCCATCAATATATAATAAAGATAACCAAGAAGCAGAACAGAAAATAGATGAATAATAATAGAAAATTATGAGGAATAGACAGATATAAGAAGATAGATCCAACTACATAGATAAAGAATTTTATATATATATATATATATATATATATATAGGAGAAAGAAACCAACAAAGAAGAATTAAAATATTACTGAATAATCAACACATTATCCGTAGGCTTATGAAATTAAAACCTGTAACTTACAATTCTGATAGTCCTAATACTACAAAGATAATCACAAATGTAATTCTTATCCCAATTAGATAATAAAACATTGGAATAAAAGACTAATTAATAAAATAGAAGTTCAGTCATAATAATCTTAAACTAATCCTATTGTCCCTACATCAGCTTCTGTTGAAGGATGGTATTTACCTTAGTTGGCGAAGTATTCTTTAGCAGATTCTTCAACGTAATGAAGGAGATGCCTCTGGTAGGTACCTGGAGAATTTCTTACAGCAACTCCCTGTACAGACTGGCTTTAGCTACCCAGATTTTGTAACTCTGCACTATTGTAATTTATCTCAGCAATGCAATGACTATTACCCTGTTATATTGTTTCTTCTCCTTCTTTCTCAATCACTCAAGCAATACAACCAGTGTATAAAGAAATAACAGTAGATTCAATGAAGCAGTAAAACTACTTACAAACAGTAATGCAAATCCATACTATTCATTCCTGGAAAATGGGTGCATTAATACAAGAGTTCATTGCACCAAATGATTCATCTAAACAAAAGAAATAGAGTCCCAAACTACAAGCAAAACAAAAGGAATCCCCAGTTGATACCCTACACAATTCAAGAGGCCTAGTTCTCTCCCATAATTCCCTTCTTTTTCTCTTAATTGTCTGACAATGCTCTCCACACATGCTCCTCCTTTTTGTTGTCTCTTACCACCTTGCTATCTGTTGTTTTGCCATGTTTTTCCTCTGTCTCTGGTGGTCCAGACAATTGTGTGCATGCCATCTATTCCAATCCTAGGCTGCCATGTGTGTTTGCTTGCACCAAATTGTTGCTAATCTTGTTGTTGCCATGTGTCCCATTCCTTTGTGCTTTCTTTTTGCAAGTAACATATATCCAGGACCTAACAGCTTCTGTCTGCATTTAGAAGTTATTTACTAGCAATTGTTTGTTCAACAGAAAGCAATCCTTGGGGTGAATGTTATTGCATCTTCAAAGTTGTTATAACAATTGCTGCCTTTTTTGTCTATCTTTGCTAATCTATAGTTTTAATGAAGTACTGCATTAACTCAAAGTCATTTTCATGCAATTGAAGTGTGGGAGGTTCCACTGTTTTGGTTATCCATATTTATTTGTCTTGCATACATTAGTTCATGAATTTTCATCTGAGATGATGACTTTTTATCTCGTGAATATGTTTTCCTAAAGTTTGTTTACACACACAAAGACGTATATTTTATATGGTGTCTATTGATGGATAAAATTTCTTCTGATGGTGCGGTGGTTTTGGCAAATTCTTCATTGTGATGAAGCACCTGTTTAAAATAAAAAGTTATTCTTGAGTTAAAATTGTGAAGAGGCAGTGAGTTAATTGCCGATTGGAATAGTGAAGTGGTTTATTCTTGTTTAACTGCAGGGAACTCTTAAGGCGAGCCTCTTTTTTTTGTCAAATCTATTGTAACCATTGAAGTTCTTAATCTGTATCATGTTCACACCCAGACACGTTTACTTCTATTTTTACTAATTCTTAGACCTGATGTAGTAGTGATCTAGAGGTATTATATGAGTTCAAATTGTGGTAGTTTAGCATTTGTTCAGAAGAAAAACAACTTTTGGTTCAGTTCTTTGACATTTCACTTCGGTATGTTGAAATCTCATATCCTCTCTCCCAAAAATGGAACTAATACCCCATATGCATTGTTTACACAAATGAATTCAATTATTCACTGTTGTATTGTGCAATTTTTCAGTTTCAAAAAAAAGGAATCTGATGTAACCCAGGGTTTGAGAGGCACCTACCTGTATTCTGCAAAATCCATTTATATTTTTTGTTGTTCGTTTGAGTTCTACATCTTCAAAGTTTGATTACTAGTAAATATTTTCATATCTACTTCCATGACCCCAAGCATACACTGTTTATTCCAGGGTGAGTCTTAACCCCTATATTTAGTTGTGGAAACTTGTAAGTGTTATACATGGAATAGCTGTTTTATACTTTCTTTTTACTTTTTTGGTAAGTTTTGTGAGAATATCCTTGTGAATTACCTCATAAAGACAGTTTGTATTGGTCCATTAAAGGTTACTTTTCTGCAATTCTTAGTTTACCTCAAAATCCATTATTTATCTGAAAAAAAATAGACATTTATAGATAGTTTTGAAGAATTGTTCAATTAGTTATCTGAATTTTTATTTTCTCATCTTGTGTATCAAATGCCTAATCTTGATGTCCACTGCTTCCCATATTTTTTTTTATGTTTCTTATGTTATTATTAAAGAATTCTTAGACATAACATAATCCACTGTGCCATGCATTTTTAGATCAAGCAAGCTATGATAATAAATCAATGTCAAGATTCTGGATGTAGGTCTTACTTGTGTTGTTCTCTTTAAAACCTTCCACTTAAACCATTATTAGTGTGTTGCCTTTCTGGCTTTTTGTCATGAGCAGTAGATGCATGAATGCTAATTTATTGAAGCAACCAAAACCATACCTCCAATTTATTTGTTTGTATTGGTTTCTTTTCGTTCACCTCCCATGCCAGAGCCTGATAAAATTTGTGACGAAAGGTTTCTAAAAATTTTCAATTGATAACATCTGACTGTATTTTAGCATAACTTAGGGGACGCCAATAATTTTCATTTTCTTTCTTCTTTCAAATGATATTCTTAAAACTGTTAGGGGTAGCTCAAAAATTCCCTGCCAGTGTACTGCTCTCGAGAATCTCTCTTAATAGTTAATGCTTTTGCTTAGAGCTGCATGAATAGATATTTTCTGTCCCATGCTTATTTCGCATTTCAGTCTCATTACATCTTTTACAATTACAAACCCCCGGGCAAAAAATCTTCCCCGGTAAAGAAAAGGAAGAAGGACACCACAGAGAAGCTATTACTGAGAGAGCAAGCTCTCTGAAAGCATAGCAATGTTTTCTGTTGTCTGTCAATCACTTTATATACTAAGGTCAAATGTAAATGTAACTGTCATCTCATCACCTGGCAATCAGTTTTTTCTTTACAAAGGTACTACTAAAATTCATGGAAAATGTATCAAATTATCTTGCGGATTATTATTATTACCGTATTATATAAAAATCTATGTAAAATAATATTTGTATGAACTATCTGAAAATCGATATTTCATTACAGTAGACCAACATTTTTCTCATTTGTTCATTTATTGTTAACAGGTAAATCTGAGTCTCTTGTTTTTTGGTATCCTTCATTCCTTAGTTAAATAGCCGTCTCTTTTCTGGCTCATGTATTTCAACAGCATGTGATGATTACACAAAATCTGGTACATGCTCCTCAGCCTGTGAAGGAGCAATTAACACAATCACTTAAAAGACAGGAAGAGCAATAAGGTGCCACAAATTTTAAGGAAAAGGTCTTGTAGGAAAATCTTATCAATCATTTACAGTGTCTAAATCTTCCTCAGGCTTGACAAAGAACTCAACAAAAGCAATTCGACTGGGTTGTTGATATCCAGCAGAATCAATGTGCGGGTGTGGAGTACAGGATCTAGCCACAGAAACCAAGTGCTGGACTTTTAACATTCCACCTCTCCCAATAGTCAACTTACTTCCTCTGTTATCCTTTATAGCACTGCTGGGTATATTTGAAGTTGTTGCTCGGAGAAACTTGTACTTATATCTGGAGTCAAGGCAAGAAACATCAAGGCCTGATTAGAAGGACTTTAATGTTGTATTAAATGTTAAGAATCGAACAACTTAAGGATACCTGTAAGAGACTTCATGATCACAGTTAAATGCCATCAAAAGATCAGTGTTTACATAATACATCAAGTCTATCTGCATAAAATATGAGATTTGTTACTTCTGAAAATGGTTAATTGCTGGTAACAGATGCAGTCTAACAATTTGAAATTAAATGATACCTGCAAGTCTCCATGACCTTCTCCTTTGAAGGTAACAGAAGGGGGATCAGGTTGCAGTTTTATCTGGATGCTTGATCCTGGCCACTCAAGGTCGTCAATAGCTTCCTTCAGTGCTGCAGACTGCAGTGTAAAAACGAAAAATGTTTCAAGGAATTCTTTAATCCACAATTAAATAGTATATGCAGTGGCTATACGTCTTAAAACAGAAGTGTCTTTCCATTTTTACTGGTAATCCATCTCTCAGAATGGTAATTCAATAACAGGGTAGTTGCTTCTTCTGGTTCTGTTGGGTGGAATTTCAACTTTTTTGGATTTAAAAAATTAGGGCAGCAGATCAACATTCTACCCTACTCATTCAATTTGAAGAAGTCTCTTCACCAGGAAGAAAAAAGTATTTTGAATATAGCTGTGAAGAGGGGTGGATGTATCCAGGGAAGCCTTTGACCTCCCCAAACCCTTCTTGTTCAGTTGTACATTAATGTATATACCTTGACGGTAAAACTGAGAGGCGTGTTTCCTGCAGGTTCAAAATTGTAGTCCCATGAAATTGTATCTGGTATTCTTGTCCTGATTTCTGCGTAGATGCTAGCATCTGGTGAATGTACAGATCTATGAAATTAAAGAAAAGGAGAAAAAATAACGATGAATAGCAGGACTCAAGTCATTGTAAGATATCCAGATACAAAAATTATTAGAATGTCGTGAAGGTGTAACTCCAGCAGTTGGCAGCAAGCTTTTAATCAATCTGAACTAAAATATTTAACGATAGTAGCCCTTGTAATTCAACTATTCTGCTCAATCAAACAAAATATGTTGATTCTTGATCAATAGCAATCATTTGAAGGGGGAAAGAAGAAGAAAGTAAGATTTGAAGGAAGAAATATCTAAAATTGACACATCTTATTCCACTTTGAACTTGTATGACCTAACTCTCAATGTTGATATACATGCAAAGACTGACTTCCATCATAACCCTGAGAAGCAAATAGTAGAAAAGAGCATAACATTCTTACAGCAATCAGAAGCTTTAAATAATCAAAACCACATTGAAATAGAGACTATAATTCCGTTGCTTGATATTTTCAATTGGGGAATATATTAAAACCCAGCCACACAAAGCTCAGTTAGCTTCCCCCCTTATTCAACATCTAATTAGTTGACATCTTACCTTCCCTGAGTCCCAAATGGCTATAATTCGAATCTTGACACGTTCAAATTGCAATAAGATAGATATAGCAGAGAAATATGAACATACTTGAGAAGAAGCTCCATGTCAGGCCCGGGATATCGTATTTCAATCAAGCTTGAATGCCCAGGAACCGAAAATGTGTTCAGGCAATCAACAAAAAGTCCCAAGCTCACTCCAAACCTAGGGCGTCCTTGCGCGCTGTACTCATATTTCATAAAAAGCTACAAATACAAATCCAATTTCATCATCCAAAACAGTTAATTAGAACAAATCATTTTTAGCATAAATTGAATAAAAGTCTGAATGCTACTGTGAACCATACTTTACCAAAGTTACTAACTAAAATTCATTAACTCAAATCAGTCAACTAAGTTGAAATATAAACGAAAAAGAAAAAAGTAGAGCAACTAGAAATCAAAATTTTCGACATTTTATTTCATTTTACCAGCGACCAAACATAAGCTTTAGGTTCTCAATACCTCACGTTTAAGATACACTTTGCCTTGGAGACAACCGGATTCCTCAACTATCAAAACGATGCCGTGTTCTGATAATTCGATTATCGCATCCTAATGGCAACAACAGCAGTGAGTTCAATTAAGATACGCAATTTTCACCAATTGATTTTTAATCTTTTCTCTATTTTCCTAGGAACCAAACGGAAAACATAAACGTAAACTCTGATATTCACGGTTCCTACGAAAAAATGTAAGGAGGGAAATGTTTTCTTTTTTCTATTTAAAATAATAATAATAATAAATTATCGGAAACAGTCCAAACGGAAAGTGTTGATATCAAACCTGGTGGCGTTTCCATCGGACGGCGGAGAGAGCATCAACCATGCCATGAACATTGTCGAGCTGGCACACCAGATCTGGTGCTTCTGCGTCTACCGCCGAGGAGCTCATTATTTTTCCCTTCCCGCTCAATTTCTTCGACAAAAAACACACGCAAAGTTCTCTATCTCCACTTGTACATAAAAGCCAGATGAAGTAAATACGAAGTACAACATGAAAATTATATTTCCATTAATTTGTTATTAAAACTTACATTGTTTTATAATTATAATAAGGCCAAAGGACTATTTCCCACCTAAGTTTAGTTGTGTTTTCAAAGTTATATTTGTAAAATTTAAAAAATTCAAAGTGTCACCCATGACACAATTACATATAGAGACAGAGGTAAAATTATTATTTTATTAATAATATTAAAAAAATATAAAATTCACTATATTTTTTTCTCTAAGTTTAAAAAACTAACAGTTTCATTTTTATTTAAAATTTTTTAACATTAAAAAGTCATAATTTCCCCTTCTCCAAAAATTTCTTCACCCCTCTAGCCACCATCTTGGGCACTTATGATCTCTTCTCTCCACTCTAAACCGTTGACCGACGCACGAAAAGCAATCTAAAATAAATCTTTTTGTTGGGGAAGAAGAGATTTGGAATCTCTTCGTCTAGTCATCGTCTCTTCAATGATGAGACGAAGAGATTTGGAGATCTCTTCATCACTAGATCTCTTCGTCTCAAGACAAAAATGATTTATCTTCATCCAGAGACAACACTGAAAAATGGATGGAGAGAAAAGTCGATCAAAGACGACATCGAAAAAGGGAGAGAGAAAGAAACCATAGGAGGGAATGTAACATTTCAAAATTTAATCTTATGAAAAAATTGTTAGTTTTCTAAACCGAGAGGGCAAATGGATAACATTAATTGATTCTATTAATTTTAATAGCTCACATATGAGTTTCAATATTTAATGGTTTTTAATTTAGGAATGCAACAAACCTTGGGTGGGAATAAGTCCTTTAGCCAATTGGAAATATTATAATGAAAACATTACACACTTGTGAGTGTGTGTGTGTAATGTGTCATGTAATTATGTGTTATTTTATTTTTAATTTAAAATCATCAAATCATATAATGATTCATAATGTGTACCTTTTTTTTATTAAAAATATGTATACATAGTTTTTATTAGAATTAAAAATTACAAAATAAACTATAAATCTTAAATGACAAACTTTCCCTCTGAACTTAAAACTCTTATAAAATAAACTAAGATAGAAAGACATACTAGTAATTTTAGCTTCTCAAATCTCTAATTTGACCCTTAACATTTTAAAGATCACAGTTTTACCTTTTTACAATTTTAAAAATATGAAATTCAATCCCTATGTGCTAGGGATTTATCTTACTCTCTAAATAAAATCCCAATTGTGAGGGCAATTTTTGAATGTTAGTTAGAGCCATTGGCCATGGCAATCCTAAGCAGTTTGGTGGTGATATTGGTATGAATTTAACTCTGGAGAAGAAGGGAATGAGTGGTTGCCATTGTAGGTGCTCTATATGGTTGCCCTAACCAACACAATTCCATTCCAAGTCTCTTTAATGAAAAACAGGCACTTGGAAGGTGTAGCCAGGTTGCCATGTTGTCCAAATGCATGATTGTTAGTGGTTAAGGCCAAATAGACCTTGTCATTGAGTTGCCTATTGTCACACCCTTATAAATCTAAGACAGAGTGATAGGTTAAGTGGTGCACCAAGCTTAGCCAAGACAAATGCTATGGCAAGGTAGAGATTATGCAAGATTGTGTGCATGATTTGGCGATGGTTGCCTATATATCGAGATGGTTAAGAATGAGGCATGACAGTGTGTAAGATAGAGGTCTAATACATGTGGGACAAGGTTGGTTGGTTTGAGAAATTGATTGATGTGTGAATAAAATGAAATTTCCACACAAGGGTGCAAAACATTGACTTGGGAGCTACAACTTGGAGCGTGCATAAGTTGCATAGGTGATTTACATATGCTAGCATTTAGGGAGGCATGTTGAGTGTATAAGCAATTATTTTGGTGTGAAATATTGAGTTATTGAGATCAAGCCCTATAATCAAGTTGGAGTAATTGGGTGGAACTGTTAAAAATTTAAATTCAAACTTGTATGTTGCTTGTAATTGTCCTTGTCTTTTTTATGTAGAGTGGGCTTATACATATAAAGGCACGATTCTTTTTTGTAATCCTAAGACCATGATTAATAAAAGGTTGGTTTTTTACCCAAAAACATTGTTTTCTTTATTTACTAGATGAGTTGTGACCACAACACACACATTGGAATCATTGCTCAGGGTGTTTGTGATTTTGTTGATTGAATCTTTATATGAACAAGAAGTGATGAGCCAAGTTCAACAACACTTGGTTGCATCGCATGTTTCAGTATCATAGAATTTTCGGACTCAAAATTTGACCTTGTGACCATTGGTATCAAAGCCAAAAGAAGTTACACAAAGGGGTATTGTAATACCCTCAGGTATGTTTCAAGGGCATTTACGTCTTTTGACTATGTTTTGAGATATTTTCAATTTTAAATATATATATATATATATAAAGAATTACAAAAAGATAAAGATAAAGAGATAGATATGCATATAAAGAGAGAAAAGACAAAAAAATGAAACTTCAAGCCTTTTTCCATCATCTTCTCCCGTCCATTCTAGCAGCCAGCGTTCTTCATGTTGTTTTATTTTGTTTTGTGAAGAAAAATGAAAGAATTGAAAGAGTTTTGGAAGCTAAAATAAGAAGAGAAAAAAAAAAGAAATATTTTGGAAGCCTTAGTAACCAAAAGATCTTCTTCATTTCCCTTTACCTATGTTTATATATATTTGATGCATATTATATGAATATGTTAGTGTGTTTTGGTGTTGATTTAAGGTGGTTTTGGTGATAAAGGAAGCAAGACAAGAAAGAAGGAGCCAACTTGCAAAGATTGACTTGAAACAAGGTAAGAAGTGTTATCCTTTGTATGTTTCATGTTTTATGTTTTTGGTTCCTTGGTTCCTTGGTTCTATGTTATAAATGATGATTTTGAAGTTGAGAAATGTTGTTTTGCCATTTGGAGTATCTATGTGTGTGTTCATGATAGAGAGTTGGGTGATATTTATCATTTTGCCACTGATTTTATCTTACGTTTTGACTATCTTATCAAATGAATCATGAGTGTTATTATAGCTTGTTGGAAAGATCTTTAAATCCTCTTTTCAACTATATATAGCTTGTATGAATTAAAGACCGTTTGGACTATTAAATTATATGAACAAAAAGATTGTCTTACCAAATAAATAGTAAATACAGTTTTTGCTACTGATTTCATCCCATATTTTGACTATCTTATCTGATGAATCATGAGTACTATTATAGCTTGCTGGAAAGCTCTTTGAATCCTCTTTTCAATGATATATATCTTGTATGAATTAGAGACCGTTTAAACTACTAAATATTATATGAACCAAAAAGACTACTTTACCCAAATAAACAGGAAATACAAGTTTTTGCCATTGAATTCATCCCACGTTTTGACTGTCTTATTGGATAAATCATTAAGGCTGTTATAACTGTCTAGAAAGCTCTTTGAATCCTCTTTTCAACGATATATAACTTGTATAAATTAGAGACTGTTTGAACTATTAAATTATATGAACAAAAAGATTGCCCTACCAAATGAACATGTCCCGTAAACAGTATTTCACAGTTTTTGGAAAGAAATAAAAGGAGAAGAAAAAGGAAAGGAAGAAAGAAAGAAAGGGAAGGAAAGAAAGGAGAGAAGAAGAAAAGAAAGAAAAGCAAAAAAAGGAATTTGGGGCTCAAGATTCAAGGATCATCCCAAGAGTATGATCTAGTGAGTTATGGATAGTTTTAGATGGAAGCAAGATTAGTAAGATATAATGTATGCACGCATGCATGCTATGAACTATGAGGGGGCACTTTACATAACACCGCCCGCAGTAGGACACATCTGTAGTAGGACACATCTGTAGTAGGACATAGATCCATAATAGGGTTTGCTTGCAGTAGAGCATACTCATAATAGAACACAATTCAGATTCAAAAATAGTGTAGTGAGAGAAAGGAAAAGAGCTCGAGCTTAGAAAAGTGTCAAATCCCTATAGTTAGCTTTCAAAAAGTATCAAATAGACACCAGATGGGACAAAATATGACCCAAATAGTAAAGAATGAACTAGATTATCCCTTCGATTTCTTATGGAGGTTATGATGTGAGGTTAAATCCCGAGAGTGAGTTAGAACAAGAAAGGAGATAGTTTACTTAATTTTTTTCCCTTACTGAATGTTCTTATCTCTCACTTCCTTTTCTATCATAATTGCAAGTATGGGTGATCGAGGTAGCTGCGAGGCAGGGTCAGGTCAGTGAAGATAGACCTACACTGAGGCTAGTTGTCTATAGTTTTTGATACATACATATAATACTGTTGATTTTTGGCCCTATTTAGATAGTTGTATAGTTGTATCTAGGGGCATGTCTATGATTACTCTATGATCTTAAATGTTTCAGATGAGTTTTCATATGGGATATATATATTTTTTGTTCGCTTCTAGATTTTTAATTTTCTTAGAATAATTTCTAAACACTTTTAGTCATGCATCCATTTTAGAGTATTTAAAAAAAAATAGATATTCCAGATATTAATTCGTAACATTTTTCCTTCGATGGATAATACTTCTGAGGAGGGATGTTACAGGTATGTTGTTTGGAGGGATTAGTGCTCTAAGTGAGTAAGTCTCAAAACTAGACCCGTTACTGTGTTCTCCATTTGAAACTACTAAATGAGGTGAGTCCTCTGATGTCTTATAAAGAATATATTTGTTAGAGGTTGTTCAAGTTACATGGGACGCCTAACACTATCACCTGTGATCAAAGGACAATATTCATTAGTAAAATTTGGCATGAATTGTTCAAATTACATGGTGTGAGGTTATAATTGTCTACAACATATCATCCTCAAATGGATGAACAAATGAAAATTGTAAATCAATGACTAGAAAGCTATCTAAAATGTATGGCAGAGGATATGCCACTAACCTAGTTTTAATGGCAGCCTTTAGAGGAGTATTGGTATAATATTTCCTATCACTCAAACATTTAAATGTCCCCTTATCACGTGACACTACCTAAGTATTTATTTTTTTATAAAATATTGTGAAAATATATTTAATAAAGTTTAGGGATAAAAAGTTATATATTTTTAATGAACATTAAAAATTATGAAAGGTATTTTTGTCTTTTCAATGTTTTTATCATAAAAATTAAATAATTTTGCACAACCATGCTTGATAGAAGGTAGAAAAATATCCTTTACCAGATTTAAAGATGAAAACTTATTATTTTGATATAATTTAGGTTGTAAAGATTTTAGTTATTGGAAGATGGCCATTGCTGCAAGTGACCTAGTGAAATGGAGTAGGGTGACGACAAAAAGTTTCGCATTATTCAATGAGTGGTTGTGCTAGCCACTCACTTACGATGTCAAAAATTATTTTTAAATAGTTAATTATTTTCTATCAATTATTTTTATATAGTTTTGTAATTAAAATAAATAAAGAAACATGTACCAAAAAGTAAGAAAATGATGAAAATTTGTCACAAGCGAGGAACACATTTTGCCTAGAAGTAAGGTTGGATTTGAAGCGAGCTTTCTCGGGCTCGAAACGAGCTTAGCTAGAAACGAACCTGTTATAAGCGAACACGAATACGAATACGAGCCAAAACAAAAATCAAGAAACAAACGCTAGCCCGAACCAGAACAGAGGAATGCTCGACTCGGCTGGCTCGGCGAGCCGAGTTGAGCTCGTTATTAATATGCTAGCTAGCGGTATTATATGGCCTTCTGCGTTGACTTTATATTGCGTAACTACATAAAAAAGCTTGTTTTGTTGGCTTCTCTTAAAAGCAAAAACGCTGTCATTTGGAAGCAATTAAAGTAAAGCAAACCTAATATGTTTCCTTTTATTTTTTCTGTTGTTCTTCTCTGCTGAAAATAAACTAAAAACTAAACTACGCCGACAAGGTTTTCCACCTTTCTTCTCTGTTGTTCAACCGTCGACAAGGTTTTCCACCTTTCTTTACTGAGTTTCTTTTAAAATATGTTGGGGAGGTACACATATTCTGTTGACTACTTTAACATGGTTTACGGTAGTTGCGACAATTTTCCCAAACATTCTTGGATTCAGCTTGTCTCTCATAATTTTCACTTTCAACTAAACTACTCTTATTTTTTAAGTTAAATAATGTCATTTTGTTATGCTCTATTTAATTATTTATCAAACAAGAGTAATTTACATCCTGATGTGTCATAATGATTAACTGGAGAGTAATTTACAAAAGCACATATAAACCTTGGGAATTTGATGTGTCATAACAATTAAGTAGAAAATGATGACAGCGACACAAAAGATGAGAATGCGGAGGAAGCATTATCGGCCAACACCAAGGAAAAAACATCAGTTGCTATTGAGACTGATGACAAAAGCACTTAAAGCTTTGAATTTGGGTGTGCTGTCAACTTTTAGGATTTTTATCTACATCTTATGTTTGGACAAAACGTATTTATTATGAAATTGCTTCTATGGCTGTCTAATCCTTTCTATTTTTCTGTTTCACTGAAAATATTTGCTCCTATGAGAAATTTATATGTATTTTAACTGCTAACGAGCCTAGAATACGAGCCCAAACCCGAGCCAAGTGAACCCAAACTATTAGATACGAGCCCGAGTTAGGTGCGAACCGAGCACGAATACTTAAATTATAAAACGAGTCGAACACGGACATATGTTTTGACGAGCTCGGCGAGCCCGAAGTGAGCCAAAAATTAAGCTAACTAAAAAATGAGCCAAAAACAAGCTAAACAGTGTTTGAACTTCGCTCAATTTGTATTTACCCTTACCTAGAAGTGGTAGTGGATAAAACCTACCACTTAGTAGGCCTTCATGTTGGGTTGGACCGACAAAAACTAAGGACCCAGAGTCCTAGAATTATGCGCCTATGGGTTTTTAGTGGATTGACTCCTGTTTTTACAGTAGACCCAGCAAAACAATTAAAATTAAAAAAGGTAAGGTGTTGTTGTCCAATGAGTATCTAACCTTTTGCAGAGAGAGATTGTTGCTTGCAGTGGCCTTTTAGTCGCAAGGCCCAAATCCAATGACTAATTTTTAATCGTTTTGTCAAACCATATATAAGCCATATTTTACAAGCAAAAATTTTCATAATTCTTTCAATCTCAATTTCAATTCTGGATTCTTGATTGTTTTTAATCAATCTTTTATTTCCATTTTTTTTAGAATATTACTTATTATTATTTATATTTCATTCATATATAAAATGAATTCAATTCATTTGATTATTTTAACGAAGCACCTTTGTTTCCATATGCTGATAAAGAATTTGAGAGTTAAGTGCAAGTAAGTACAACAATAATTGTTTTAATTAAACTACATAAACAATTGATGGTAAATTGATTCAAAAGGCAGTGTGCAAACACTACAATAGAGGTTTGACTTGTGCAAATTCAACGGGCAATGTCCATCTTCATCATATAATGGAGTACTGTAAAAAAATTCCTTAAAACTTGAGAGGGCAATAACAAATTGCATTCACAAGATTAAAATCAGTGTGCACATCATTTTCAAGTAATCTAGCCGCACTTGGTTCAATCGTAGGAGAAATGCCCAATTTCACATACAATCATCAAATTATGCGTGACTATATGGCTAGACATGTTGTTACTTCTATTCTACATTTTTCTAATGCAAAAGATATAATATAAGAATGGATGATTAGGGGCGTTCAAAACCGGTTAATTAAACCAATTTGATAGACTTTTGAACCAAACTAAATTTTCAATTTGGAGAAAATAAAAAATAAAAATCGAACCGATTTAAAATTAATCAATTTTGAATCAAACCAAATATATTAATTAACTTAACCAAATTCTCAGTTAACTAGTTTTGAACTGAATTTCAAATGATTAACCTATTTTATTAATTTTTTCATTTAAAAAAAAATAGGTTCAATACTTTGTTAATTTCTTATTAAATTTTTTAAAACCAATTCAATTCAATTAATATGTTTTAAAAATGGAAAAACTGGTAACCGAACCAAAAAAACCAATTTTTGTATATTCTTAAACCTATTTTTTTAAATGACCTATTTTTCAGTTTAATTTTCAGTTTAAAAATTTGTTCGGTTTGATTATTGAATAATTTTGAATGCTTTACGGATAATGCAATAAAATATTTAATTGGTCTTTAGAAAATACCTAGGGCTACATCAAGATCCAATATAGGTAGAAATTATGAATTAATGAAAATAAAAATTATAAATGAATTTAATGGTGGTATTTCTTTTGATTTATGGAAAACTAGTAATCAACAGTTATGATATTTTTGTGCAACTATTCATTATATTAATTTTGAATGATAGTTGCACAAAAAGTAATTACATTTAGAACGTTAGAATATCCTTATTTTGGCGTCAGAATTTATCAAACATTAGCTAACATATTCGATGAATATAAAATTAATAAATTTATTTTTACAATAACATTTGATAATATTAAATCTAAGGATAAAGTAATATAATTGATGTTAAGACATTTAAATTTACTATTTGATGGAGAAATATTTCAAAGTAAATGTGCATGTTATATTATGATTTTAATAGCATAAGACAACATGACTTTAGCTAAAAATCATATAAGAGCTATTAAACATATTGTTAGTTATATTTTATCATTCCCATCACGTTTAGAATTTTATTATCAAATGTGTAAATAAATGGATTTAGAAGAAAAATATTATTTAAAAACAATAATAAAACTATGTGGAATTTAACATATCTGATGTTGAAATCATACGAGAGTTATGAATATGTGATAAATGAATTTTTTAATACCTAACCAAAAGATCATAAAATCATGTTTTTCTAAATTAAGATAATTGGGAAATTGATAAAAGTTTAGGAGTTTATTATTTGACAATTTGTTTATTCCATTTTAGATATAATTCATACCAAATGGAAGAAAAATTTTAAAAATATTGGAAAGACACACCTTTATTATTTGTTGCAATAACTATTTTAGACTTGACAAAATTACTAAAAGTTCAAAATTTGTTGGAAGTTATAAGTGAAATTTTAGTTGAACCATTAACTTTTAAGTTAGATGATATTTATGAGTTTTTGTTAGAAATGTTTACTGTATATGAAAAAAATATGGTAACACATTACACACTTCAGAACCATGGTAAGTTCAAGTGATTCATCCAGAGATAAGTCGCGATTATGGTCTATACTATGGAAAGGTAAAAAATTGGTAGGTTAAACTTTCCATTATGATGAATTTTATGATTACACTAATATTGATAATTTTCCCCGAAATAAAAATCAAAGTGATTTTTTTTTGATATTTTGGCATAGTGGAAAGCATGTCAAAACACTTATCTTATGTTTTTTGCTATGAGATATGATCTTCTAATTTCTCTTACGTCTATTGTAGCATCGAAATAAGTTTTAATTACAGATAGATGCATATTAGATGATAAAAGCTCAAAATTACACCAAAAAATGGTCAAAACCATCGTATGCATTAGGTGACAACAAAGTTCAAGTTGCAGATTTATCTGGCTGATGATATATTTAAAGACTTCAAGAATTTAAATATTAAAAATAAATGAACAAGGTAGATTTTTTTTGGGTTTATTTTGTCTTTGTATGTGCACATGCATTTTATTATCCTATAATGTAATCATGGTTTTTTCTTAACCATAAGTGGGGTTATATCAACAAAATTTTAGAAGTTGTGTCCTTTTTTGATTAAATAGAAAATGTTCAAAAAATTAATACATTATATGTAATAAAATTTAAGATAAAATAAAATAAATGTCTAAAAATAGTGAGTCATGTCGAATCGATCGACTAATCTTATCTCACGACTCAGGCCATAACTTGTCAAGCCTACAAGTCTGGCATGACTCCTTTTTTTTTGTGTTGACCAATACAAGTTGTACCAATTTTTTTTTGTCAAAGCTGGATTACAAGCTACTCCAACCCTATTGGCATAACTGATTTTCCCTAAGGATGACAATAAAAAAGGGCGGGTAGGGGATCTCAATTCCTATCCTCGTTACAGGAATGATAAAAATTTTTTGTTCTCTCTATGCAAAGAAAAATCTCCTCCTTGTGGAGAAAATCCCCATTTTGTATTTTCAAAACACAATATAAATATATTAAATAACAAAATTAATTAAAATTAAAACGAACTTATTATTTCAAATGTTACAAATATCATATATTAACCAACTTAATATTTATAAAAAATATAAATAAATTTGAAAAACATAAATACTCTAAAACTTTAAGAATATATTAATATTTTAAATAAAAAATATTAATATAAAAAAGGTAAGAATAGAGACAAAGATAAGAACAGAGATGGGACAGGAATAAGAGTAGAGCGAGAAGAGAATATATGTATCCTCACTTTTTATTATAGAGATATTTTTTATTTTTTTCTCTTTCTTATTAGAATCAAATAAGATTAAAAGCCTTAAATTCAAACTGAAATTATACTCTCTAATTCTGTCTCCACAAAACATATAATTGAAGCAGCCTGTCTAGAGCGATTAATTTTAGTTGGACATGGCTTTGATGAGTTGATGTTGATCCATCCCCACGTTTCATTGAAATTTGGGCCTACCACTCCCTGTAGGTGGACCAACGGGAGGAGAAAATACAAGAAAGGAATGCCCAAGGAAAAAATTGAGTTCAGATTTGAGAAAAGGTAAACATATTGAAAATTTTAGTTATAGCAGTTGCTTTAATTTTATTATATATTTAAATTTTATGATATTATTGAAAATTTAGGATGTAATAATATCTATAAAAATTGTCCCTAAAAATTCACAAAATATCAAACAAGAAAATGTTAAAATTATAAAATTGCCACAAAAAAGGTCTCAAGGAGAAAAGACGAGGATTGTGCCATTTAGCCTTATTGGAGGAGACAGATTTGTTGAAATACTCTCTTTGAATACCTGGTTCCAAGATATAAGGGTAAATGAGGATATTTAGTAGAAAATAGTATCCTTATCTGTAATTTCATTCTACATCAAAGCTCGTCTTCTACCCGTCGCTATTCTCCTCTTTTAAACCCCCAATCTCCCGTGACCGTCAACCACCTCGCCATCTCTCTAAATTCTTGTCTAAAAAAAAATCTCTAAATTCTAGGGTTTTTTTTAATTAATAATTTCACAAATAACAATAACTCATCACCAATGGCGCTCATTTTAATTTTCCTAAAATCCTAATATCTCTCCTCTTTCTTTTGAATTTTCTGAAAATTTTTTAGAGTAATTACTTAGCATGGATGCAGCTGCCAGTAGCACCATGGGAGGCGGCGGTGGAGATCCCCCGACGAGCAGTGCGCCGACGCAGCCGGCGCCTGTTCAGAACGCAGGAAATGCGCCGCCGCCTTTCTTGAGCAAGACGTACGACATGGTGGACGATCCGGCGACGGACTCGATTGTGTCTTGGAGCCCGACCAATAACAGTTTCGTTGTTTGGAATCCACCAGAGTTTGCACGTGATCTTCTTCCGAAATACTTTAAGCATAATAACTTTTCTAGCTTCGTTCGTCAGTTAAACACTTACGTAAGTAGGAAAATTGAGGCATTTGTTTTATTAACCTATTTACTGAACTTAAAGTTGGTTAGTTTTAATCTTTTCTTTTTGGTTAATCTTTGATTTTTTATTTAGTTTTAGTTTGTTAAGTTTGATTCCTTTATTACTTGTTAGGGCTATTTTTTATGTTCTAATTAGTCCGGATGAACTTTTGTCTGTTCTATTGTCTTTCTGTTAGTTTTTTGATTGGGTTGTTGATTAGTGGTGAATGGTTGGTTTGTCAATTGGGGGTACATTTTTGGTAGGGGTTTGGTTTCTAGACATTGATTATTTTAAGTTAGTTTTTGAGATTCTTTTTGGATTTGATTATGATTAAGTTGTTTCAAGGGACTGCTCTTGTGTAATTTTTGTGTAAATTGATTAAAAGGAATAGGATTGATAATTTCAGTCTTATTTGATCTATCCAAATCTAAGTGTGAGTTTCTTGTTTTATTTACTCTGTTGTTTTGCGTTTTTAACATGACATTTTTTCAGGACCTGGAACATTCACTGGCATATGAATATGATTAGTTGATCATTGATGATTTTGCTCTTAAGTACATTCTAGGGATGAGTTTTAGGTTTTTGAGGGATTATAGATTATGATGATTATATAGGTATATGAAGAATACCAATTTGGTAATGAGGAGATTGAGAATGGTAGAGTAAGGAAAGAATGTAGATTTGTTTCTTTGTGGCTTCAATTGTTCTGGTTTTTGAGAGGTCAGAAGTCTCCCACATCAACTTCAATGAAAGAATTTAAGTAAAAGAATCATTGTATAACAGTGTAATGGAATGCTAATTTAGGTTTAGAATTTAATAAACTTTTCTTCCAAATTATTCAAACTATTATAGAAATGCTCCATTTGGTCGCAAAGTTCCATGGAGTCACTGAGGGGAACATTGGATATTGGATATGGGGAACCCTGCATGTGGTTAGTTGTATCAGGTGGTTCTAGTTCTCCATCGCTACCAACAATGACCTTCCTTGGGCCACTATTAACCAGGTCCTCTTAACAGAAGGTGGTCTGGCATTGTTTGTTCATGCTTTTCTATCATAGGTCTGACAATGTCCATGCATAACAAAATCTAGATTCTTATCCCTTGATCTGTCATCTGAGTTTCCATTACTATGGGATCTGGGGTGAGAAGTTGATATTCTTTTATGGTTTGGAAATTACATGAGTTAAATTACTAATGTGAGTTGTCAAAACTGATGTGAGTTGTCAAAATTTTAAGGTCATCCATTCTACTTTATTTTAGTTCAAGCTTTGGGTTAGGCAAAAATTATTAACTTCATGTGCTTGTCTGTCTTGACCAATTATTTCATGTGAAGTTATTTCTTTGCCACCCATTTATTTCATGTTTTTTCCATAACCATTTATCTTAAACAGGGCTTCAGGAAAGTTGATCCAGATCGTTGGGAATTTGCAAACGAAGGCTTTTTACGGGGTCAAAAACACCTGCTTCGAGGTATTAGTAGACGAAAACCTGCCCATGGACATGGTCATCAACAATCGCAACAACCACACGGACAAAACTCATCTGTGGGTGCTTGTGTTGAGGTTGGCAAATTTGGGCTTGAGGAAGAGGTTGAGAGACTAAAAAGGGACAAGAATGTGCTTATGCAGGAATTGGTCAGGTTGAGGCAGCAACAACAGGCTACCGATGGCCAGCTCCAAACTATGGTGCAACGTCTTCAGGGGATGGAGCAGCGACAACAACAAATGATGTCATTCCTGGCAAAGGCAGTACAGAGCCCTGGTTTCTTAGCCCAGTTTGTACAACAACAAAATGATAGTAATAGACGTATAACTGAAATGAACAAAAAGCGTAGGCTCAGGCAAGAAGATGTTGTTGACGATAGTGGTTCTACTGCTTCTGATGGGCAGATTGTTAAATACCAGCCTTCAATGAATGAGGCAGCAAAATCGATGCTCAAGAAGATCATGAAAATGGAGTCTTCTCGGTTAGATTCACTTAACAATAATCATGATAATTTCTTGATTGGTGATGGCTCATCATCATCTAATAGTGGGAGCTCTCCCACCCGGGTATCAGGAGTAACACTTCAAGAGGTTCCACCAACTTCAAGGATCTTGGCTCATGGTCCTTCAACTACAATATCTGAATCACAGTCTTCTCGACGTGTCACATCTTCAGAAAAGATGACAACAGACGAATTTCTTGATATTAGTAAGTTGGTTGGAGCTCAAGGGGAACCTTCTATCCCAATTTCACAGGGAGATATGATTATGCCTGAAATACCAGAAATAGCTTCAGAAAGTGTTATTGATATTCCTGGAGACAGTTACATGGTACCCAAGATGGGTAATGAAGATTATATGGATCCAACTTCATTGGTGATAAATGGATCAATGCCTATAGAAATTGATGGGCTTTCACCTGATCTTGATATTGATGCTTTGCTCGATGCTTCTAGCTTTTGGGATGACCTTTTGCAAAGTCCAGTGCCTGAGGATGTTATATCAACCTCAATGGATGGTGAAACCAAGAAAAATGAAACACAGCCAATAGAGAATCGATGGGACAAAGTTCAGCATGTGGATCAGCTTGCTGAACAAATGGGTCTTCTTAATTCTGATTCTAAAGTGGTTTGACCTGAATGCATAATTGGCTATTTTGAGATCTGTGGTAAGACCTAAAGTTAAACCAGTGATCCTTCTTGTATGTTCTTCCTATTGTGTTAGTTGAAAATAGCTAATGCCACCCTCTATTTGTTTTGCTCATACTGAGACCCAAAATTTACTCCCATTTTGTTTTTGGTCTTTTACCTATATGTGTAGGCTATAGATTGGAATTTTCCTTGATTGTACAGGTTGTTGTTCTGCTCCTCCTGCAAGACAATCATCTTTTTTCTAAGGACTGACTTCTTGTAATTTCTTGTAATCATCTATTGTGTTGGTTGATTGTACAGGTTGTTGTTCTGGAAATTTAATTATATTTCCCTTAATAGAATTGACAATATCACTGATCTCAATTACCTTTCCAGTACCTGCATGGTGGTTATGTATTAGATAATACCAAGATGTATAATTTCTGTGAACTTGAAAATGGGTTTGATTGAATTAGCGTTCTACTGATTTTGTTACTTTGGGTTGATGATGATGTTGTGGGAATTATTTTGACTTGGAATATTTGAAAAACTAGGTTGTCCAAACTCCGCTTTGTTTTTGCAAGTGTATTGGTAGGTCCTGAACCGGTGAAAGTATTTTTGGACCTAATTTGATAGAATCATATGGATTTAGGTGACAAAACACACCAAAATGGAGGCTCCAGTGATTGAATAGGCAAAGGAATCTGTAATTCCACTTTTCCTAATTAGATAGAGGTGGATTTTGTCAGCAAGAAAAGCTTTAAAGATTCAATAAAACTATGTGTACCCATTTTGGATACACAAATGTATATATATTTATATGTGTCATCATGTGATTGGATGATTTTGAATTAAGAATAAAACAATAAAAAATCATATGATGACACATATGAGTATGTATATATTTGTGTATTCAAAGTGGGTATACATAGTATTACTCTTAAAGATTTAAGATAAAATTTTTTGTCGTGTCAACAATTCCTAAATCTCAACCACATGGGATTTAGAGTGGGCGCTGAGTTCGGGCCTCATGGTTGTGTCAGCGAAAAGAATATCACTTGTTCTAATTTTGTTAAATGCATTTGTATTTTTTATATATTTAGCTTCTTACTTTAATGGTCACAGTACAGTGATTCTGGTGGGAAGAATTATATTTTCACTTTTTTTTTTAAATGTCAAAATATCTAAAATTCCCTTTTCAAGTGATGTGTGCATATTATTTATTAAATCACCACTTCAGTCATATCTGAACAGCTTGTTGGATTAGGTAATATTTGAAATGACTTTTGAGACATGAAATGATATTATTTCTTTTACCATTTATTTCATCGAATAACTTAAATGACGATTGCTCTGTTGATAATGCAGATTACTAATTTTATTTTTTATTTGTATAATTTTTATTTTGGTTTGACAATTTCTAAAATTGAATGAATTTCAGTTTTTTAAGAATTGGATCAAATAATCAACCTAATGAACTACAGGGATCTTTTTAAGCTTAATTTGATTTATGATCTTGTTAAGGGCGAAGATAATGTTGACGTGAGAAGCTTTATTAGCTTGACAGTAACATCAGCTTGATGTAAAAATAAGCATCATATATACTTCCATTTTTAAAGCTCGGTAAAAATAAATGTTAATGTTGACACTTGACAATACACATGGGAAATTTGACACATTTTATATAGGAAAATTAAAAATTTTGCCATTTGTTGAATCAATTTATACAAATTTATCATACTTTCTAAATTTTAAATATGTATATCATAAAGATAATATAATATTTAAACTATCATTGTCGTTAAATTAAAGTTAACGACGTCTTTAAGGTAAGGTTGATGAGATCATCTTGCCAACTTGTTTTTGCCTGATTTTTATTTTCAAACCTTAAACCAAATCAAAACTAATAAATCAAGTTTGATCTTCATTTCTAAACCTTAAATTTAACAAAATAACATATACACCATCAACAATCTATGAATCATACTATCAATCAAAAAGAGTAACTTATTTATCTTTAATAATTTATGTTTGTGTTTTGTATGATTTAATTTTTAGATTGTCAATTGTAAAAGTTAGTTCACAAATAAACGTCCGGTGAAATCAAGGATTTATGCGTCCTACAGTAATACATAAATATTTTTGGGATTTAACAATTATTATGATACAAATATTTGGGCGTTAAAATGTATTGTATTTTTATGTTAACACATTTTTTATGGTAAAGATTTTAATATTGCTTTCGTATGTTTTGTGGTTCGAGCCAAGCAGAAAGCGGCGCTACCTTCCGCTGATTGCGGGATTGTATGCTGACATTCATCTCCCTCAAATTCCTCATCTGCCTGTTCATTTTGGGATTGTATTACTCATTGAATCAGGTTCATTTTCCTCTTAATTATCTTGCATTATGATTACATTATTGATTATTTTAAAATTTATATTAATAATAAAATAATATCTAATAATAAATTAATATATTATTATTTATATTTAAATTCCTACTTATAATAGGATTCGTATCCTTACTCTTGTCTCATTACGACTTCCCCACTATAGATACTTCCCTGGCCGTCGAAATCGGATGCCTCCGTTAAACTTAACATGAGGGCAAAATCGTAAAAACAATTCACTGTAAAATTTGAAAATTTAAACCTTCAGAGAAAACTAATTTCCTTTTTTTGTTTCGTTCAGAAACTACTCCATGGGATCTCGAGAAGATGTTCGATTATGGTTTTTCCGTAATGTGGCAGTCGCTATGAAGGTCTTTGCGGCGGTTTGCATTGAGGTCTGTCAGATTTGCTCTAATATTTTTATTGATTTTTTTTTGTTTTATGGATATTTTGGTTAGTCCATTGCGAAATGCACATTGATTTATCCGAAAATTAAAATTTTATTCATTTCTAATTTTAATTTGCTTGCCATTTTGTTAATTCATGTTTTCTGTTACTGGGTTTTGCGAGAACGAACTATTCCATAATTGAGCTTATGGAACTTAATTTTGTTTTGTGGAGGTGTTTGTTCTTCATGTGTTTGAACCCTGAAAAAAGTGAAACGTAAGATTTATAGGGAAAACGTAATAAAACATTAATGGCAGCAAAACTTTATTCCAGGAGTAAAGAAACCTTCTTGTTGTTTTGCTTGTACGGAGGAAGGAAATTCTCTTTAATTTTGTCTGATAAGCATACATGAAGCCTTCAGGTGACCGATTTAGAATAGAAAAAAACTTAAATTTTAGTTTAGAAGGTGATAAAAATTTGCAATTAAGAAGATATAAAAGTTGGATTTAAACCATGCTTAATATATAAGGTAAAACACACTACACATATATATAGGGCCATTCAGACATTTGGATTTAGGTGCAAAAATTGAAAATATAAAAATAAAAATGATAACTATAATCAGATGCAAACTGATGCCCTATGGTGAATTCTTTGCATTGATTTTCTTGGTTAGATTTCTTAAGAGATTTCTGCAAGTGTGAGAGATGTGACTCCCACTGCTTTGATTGGTCATAACAGGCAGAAGGTGCATATAATCATGGAGTTAATAATGTTTCTAATACAGTCCAAAATATGAACTTCTAGAAACGTGATAACAGTTCAGGTAATGAATGCTGTAACCAAAACTGGTGATGGAAATTGATAGACACCTGTATGAATGTTTCTCCAGCGTCAACAATTCCCTTTGACAGACTCCTCAGCGGCCAATTTCAAGCCCCCCAACTTCACAATCACAGCTCACAGTTGAAGTGTAACTAAATATAAATGTAAATGGATCAAAACAGAGCATTTGTTGTATTCATTCAGATTCAATAAAGTCGCAAGAGTTATCACAATAGAAGCCGTAATTTCCACATTTCAACCAAAGGATTACAACAAAAGCAAAACTAAGAACAAACAACAATTACACAGCAAAATATTCATATACACTGTTCACTTTAGGCTTTCGAGAGGCTTCAGTCTCGAGTCCCATGCCATCCCTGGTCTTGCAGCCGCCTTTTCTCCTTTTTCCTTTGTTGCCAATTGCTTCCTCTCCAAGCATGTGCCACGTTGCTTTTCTTCTCCAAATTGACCTTGCAATAAAATAATTGTTGATTGTTCTACTTGCTCCAATCCCCTGCTGCCACCTGCTTTGTTTCTTTTCTTCACTTCTTTACTAGGAGAAAAATATACATGAGTCCTAATATTTCCCCTCTCAACGAGAGGCACCTTGCCCTCAAGGTGAAATAGGGGAAAGAGACGAACAACTCCCACGAATTTTCACAATCCAGAAGGCCTTGCCATTTAACTAAAACCTCCAATTCACCACATTGGGAATATCGATGCTGTAGAATTTCTTGTGGTTGGATCCGTAGTTTGTTGTCATCTACCATACAATCTAGTAGTTGCTGAATGGTCATTATTGGTCCCACGTGTTTCTTAAGTTGGGACACATGAAAAACAGAGTGTATCTTGGACATCGGGGGCAACGATAAACGATATGCTATTGCTCCAATTCTTTCTAGTATCTTATAAGGGCTATAGTAACGTGGGCTCAATTTTTCATTCGATCTCGAAACTAGAGATTGAAATCTATAAGGTTGCATTTTTAAAATTACCCGATCCCCTACTTCAAAACATATTTCTCTTCTTTTCTGGTTGGTATACTTTCGCATCCTCTCTTGTGCCTTGGTAAGGTTCTCCTTCAATTCATCTAAAATAACGTTCCTTTCCCTTATCATTCTATCAACCTCTTCAACCTTGAGTGACTCTTCTGTCCATCTTAATAAAGTAGGTGGATCGTGTTCGTATACCGCCTTGAAGGGTGTCATGCCGGTAGAGTTGTTGTAGGTGATATTAAAGCAATATTCAGCCCATGGGATCCATTTCGACCATTGTTGGGGCTACTGAAAACAGAAACTACGCAAGTAATTTTCCAAGCTCTTGTTAACGACTTCCGTTTGACCATCCATTTGGGGATGATACGAATAACTAAACTTAAGCTGAATGTCTGTTGCCTTAAAAATCTCTCCTCAAAATTGGCTCAAGAACATATGATCTCTATCAGAAACTATGAAGTGAGGAAACCTATGCAACTTAACCACTTCATGGATGAATTTTCAAGCCACCTCTATAGTTGTAAAGGGATGCCTCAATGTTAAAAAATGTGCATATTTAGTTAATCGATCCACAATGACCAATATTGTATCTACATAGGTTGCTTTCGGAAGTCCATCAATAAAATCTATTGAGATATCTTTCCACACTCTAGTGGGTATCTGTAGGGATTGTAGTAGCCCAGCTGGAGAAATAGACTCGTGTTTTATCCGTTGACATGTGTCACATTCGGACACAAATTTCTTTACATCAGTATTCATACCTTCCTAGAACAAGACCATTGATGTTCTCTTGTAGGTTTTGAAGAATCCGGAGTAACCTTCGTATGGAGAAGAATGAAATTCCCTCAGGAATTTGAGGATGAAAGAAGAGTTTTTGGATAATACTAACTTGCCATGATACAAGAGTCTACCGTGCTTTAATTGATAGCCTACATGTGATTTTGGATCGATTAAAAGGTCGTACATTACCTTTTGGAGTTTGGCGTCTCCAGTTATCTTATTCTCAATTTCTTCCAGCCCCACTACTTTTGCCACAGTTACAACTCTAAATTCTTCTTTGAAAGCAGGGTTATGGGATAGTGCATCCATGGCTTTGTTCTCACACCCGAGCTTATATTGGATTTCAAAATCAAAACCCAACATTTTCATGACCCATTTCTATTGGTCGCTACCTAATACGTGCTAATCTGTTAAGAACCGTAAACTTCGTTGATTTGTTCGAACTTTAAAATAGCGCCCTAATAAGTAATATCGTCATTTCTGGAATGCCAATACAATTGCCATTAATTCTCGTTCATAAACTAATTTGCTTCAATTCTGAAGTGAAAGTGCCTTGTTAATGAATGCTATGGGTTTCCCTTCTTGCATTAGAACGACTCTAAGCCCTATTCCGAAAACATCAGTCCCAATAATAAATTCCTTCAAAAAATCTGGAAGGACTAACACAGGAACAGTGGCCATTGCATTTTTTAATTTTTCAAATACGACTGCTACTTCAACATTCTAAGAGAATACGTCTTTTTTGCGAAGTCAGGTGAGAGGCTTGACTCTCTTTCCGTATCCATATACGAATCTCCGATAATATCCAATCAACCCCAAAAACCCTCGAAACTCTCATATATCCTTGGGTGTCTGCCATTCTCTCATTGCTTGCACTTTCCTAGGATCTGCTTCTACACTTGCTACCAAAATAAAATGTCCTAAGTAGTCAATTTTTGGTTGCCCAAAAGCACATTTCTTTAGATTAACTACCAACCAATGATCCCTTAACAACTCCAAGACCACACGCAAATGCCTTCGATGATCTTCAAAGTATCTATTGTATATTAATATGTCATCGAAAAACACTAACACAAACCTTCAGAGATAGGGATAAAATATCTCATTCATGACTCCTTGAAAAGTCGCTGGTGCATTGGTAAGGCCAAAAGGCATCACTAAGAACTCGTAGTGTCCCTCGTGGGTTTGAAATGTTGTTTTCTCCACGTCTTCTTCCCTAACGTGGATATGGTGGTATCCAATCTAATTTGCTGAATATAGTGGTCCCTGCTAGCTCATCTAGTAATTCTTTGATGGTTGGTATGGGAAACTTGTCTGGAATTGCCACCTTATTAAAGGTGTGATAATCTACGCAAAAATGCCATCCATTATCTTTTTTTTTTTTACAAATAGAACCGGACTAAAAAATGGGCTGACGTTTGGCCTTATAATTCTTGCTGTCAATATCTCTTGTGTGATTCTTTCAATTTCATTCTTTTATAAGTTAGGGTATTGATATGGTCAAATGTTCGTCGACTGCACATTTGATAGAAGGCGAATTGAGTGATCTTGCCTTCTTTTAGGTGGAAGTTTAGTTGGCTCCTTAAAAAGGTACTCATATTCCCTCAATAATTCTGTCAACCCCGACTCTACAATTAATTCTTGAGAATCACCTTCAGATGTTATCCCATTGTATTCAATCAAATATCCTTCTCCCTTCGCCGTAAGTGAATTAGCTAAAGCTTTCAATGTTGCTTCTAATCTACACAATGTTACATCCCCTTTCAACTCCACTCAATGCCCATTCCAATCGAATTTCATTGTTTGTAGCACTTAATTCAATTTGATCTCTCCTAATTTACGCAACCAATCAACTCCTAGAATAATGTCCTCACTGCCTAATTCAAAGGGAAAAAAATCTTGTATAATAGAAATCCCTTGGAACTCTAGCTTCACTCGGTTGCACCTCTCACCTCTTTTCACTTTTCTGTCATCTCCAAGAGTCACTAAAAATTTGGCTGGAGCCATTGGTAATTTCAACTCTTCCATTATAGTTCTAGAAATAAAATTATGTGTAGCCTCATAATCCAACAAAACAACCACCTATCTCTCATGAATTTGTCCCACGAATTTCATAGTTTTTGGGTTGTTGAAACCGTAACCGTCCACAGAGCTTGAATTTAACACCAATTTCATTTCCTTTTCTTTTGAAGCGATCACCTCTAATTGTAAAGTGGTTTGAGCTAAATGCATAATTGGCTCTTTTATGATATGAGGTAAAACCTCAAGTTAAACCAATGATCCCTCTTATATTTTCTTCCTATTATGTTAGTGGAAATAGCTAATGTCTCTTGTATCTTTCACCCTCTCTTCATTTTGCTTATATTATATCCAAAATTTACTCCCTTTTTGTTTTTGGCCTTTAACTTGTATTATTCTTTACTTCAGTGTGGAGTCTAAACAGGTGTGTACTATAAATTTGAATTTTCTTGATTGTATATGACTTACAGGTTGTTGCTTTGCTCCTGTAAGACAACCATCTTTTTTTATGCACCGGCTTCTTATGATAAATTATTTTTGGAAGTTCAATTATATTTTCCTTAATAGAATTGGCAATATTACTGATGTAAAATATCTTTATAGTACTTTTATAGTGGTCATGTATTTGATAATACCAAGATGAAATAATTTTTATAAAGTTAGAATTGGGTTTGGTTTAATTGGCGTTACTGATTTTGTTACTTTGGTTTGATGATGGCTTTGTGGGAATTATACTAATTTGGAATATTCGAAAACAAAAAGTAGGTTGTCCAGACTCTATTTCATTTTCACAGAGTATCAACAAGTCTTGAATTGATGGTGGATCAAGGTATTAGAATCATGGAAGGAAAAAAAACTAAAACATGAAGAGAAAAGAAGTCTAAGGAAGATTTGAGATAAGAGGGAGGTTAGGTGAAAAAAAAAAAATGAAGAGAAAGATAATAGAGAACCATGGAAAGAGGATGATAGGGTGGAAAACATTAAAAACGTGGAAGGAATAAGTCAAATGCAATAGGATGATGTGGCAGAATGATATGAACATGCATGATTATGTGGAGCCATGTCAGAAGCCTAAAACATGTGGGAAAAAGATTCATACTTAAGTGGAGTTTGATTTAAATCAAATTTTCTTATGAAGTTTAGTTTGAAATAAATTTTTTAATCTAATTTAGTTAATTGAGTCATTTATTAATTTTGGTTTTTTAAATATTTTAAGTACCCTATTTTAATTTAAGAAATAAAGAGCTTTTAAGATATTATTGTTTAAAAAGCTCAATTTTAATTAGAAGTCTATTAATATTATTTCCTTAAAATCATAATTTCCTAGAACTTGGAATTAATTAATATTCTTAATAATAGTTAAAGTAGTGTTCTAACTTAATAAGTTTTATACTATAATGGAGTCAGAAGTTCAATTTCAATTAAAAGAGTCATTAGACTATATAAAAGATTTAAGTCATTGTAATTCAAAAAGCCAATTAATCAATTCAAATTATTAATAAAATTCAAGTTTAAGTTTTTTTTTTTTTAAATTGTTTTGCATATTGTACTGAATTCTTATTATCTTTTTTCGTTCGTTGAACAATATCAACCTTAAGCATGCTTGTGAATGGTTTAACAATCCCATCAACGCTTGTCCTGCATTAACTATCGATGCCCAAGAAGATCATGCAAATGAGTCTCCTTGATAGAAATGATTTAATAATAATCATCATAGTTTCCTAAATGTGAGAGCTCATCATCATCTAATAGTGGGAGTTTTCCCACTTGTGTATAATAAGTTATACTTCAAGAGGTTCAACTAACTTTTGGGTTGTTGTCTTATGTGCCAACTGCTTTAAGGATCTTGGCTCATTGTCTTTCAACTGTAATATCTGAATCACATTCCTCCCTACATGTCACATATTTTGAAAAGATGACAATAGATGAATTTTTTAATATTAGCAGGTTGGAGCTCAAAGGAACCTTCCATCCCAATTTCATAGGGAGATAGAATTATGCTTGAAATACTAGAAATAGTAGTAGAAAGTGTTCTTGATATTCTTAGAGACAATTACATGGTACCCAAGATAGGCAATAGAGATAATATGGTTTTGACTTCATTGGTGATAAATTGACCAGTGCCTATAAAAATTGATGGACTTTTGCTGATCTTAACATTAATGCTTTGCTCGATGCTTTTAACTTTTGGGATGACCTTCTACAAAGTTTAGTGTTTGAGGATGTTATATCAACCTCAGTGGATGGTGAAACCAAGAAAAATGAACTATAGCCTATAGAGAATGGATGGGACAAAGTTCAACATATGAAACAACTTGTTGAACAAATGGGTCGTCTTAATTCTTATTCTAAAGTGGTTTGAGTTGAATACATAATTGGCTCTTTTAGGATGGAGAATGTTAAAAACATGGAAGGAACAAGTCAAATTCAAGAGGATGATGTGATAATCAAAGATCACATGACACATGATATGACGACTCATTTGGCGATGTGACATGATGATATGGGCATGCATGATCATATGGAGGAATGTATGAAGCCTAATACATGTGGGATAAGGAATCCTAGTTGAGTGAAATTCAGTTTAAATCAAGTTTTTTTGTTAAGTTTGGTTTAAAACAAATTTCTTAATCCAATTTTGATAATTGAGTCTTTTATTAATTTTAATTTTCCTAATATTTTAAGTTTCCTATTTTAACTTAAGCAATAAAGAGGTTTTAGGATTTAATCGTTTATGAAAGCTCAATTTTAATTAAAATTCTATTAATATTATTTTCTAGAATCATAATTTCCTAGAATTTGGAATTAAGATTTCATTGTTTACAAAAACTCAATTTTAATTAAGAGTTTATTAATATTATTTCTTAAAATCATAATTTACTAGAATTTAAAATTAATTAATATTCATAATTCCAGTTAAACTAGTGTCTTAATTTAATAAGTTTTTCATTCTAATAGAGTTATGATTTATATTTTAATTAAAAGATTCAATAGTGTAAACAAATGACTTAAATCATTGTAATTCATGAAGTCAAT
The DNA here is from genome assembly GCF_011075055.1 of Mangifera indica. Classification (NCBI taxonomy): domain Eukaryota; kingdom Viridiplantae; phylum Streptophyta; class Magnoliopsida; order Sapindales; family Anacardiaceae; genus Mangifera; species Mangifera indica. Next base: position 11,639,704 of record NC_058144.1, read on the forward strand.
TAATCAATAAAATTCAGGTTTAAGTTGTTTTAAGAATTGTCTTGCAAATTGCATTAAATTTTTGTTATCCCTTTTCATTTGTTAAATGACATTAACCCTAAAAATCTTTGTAAACGATATCACAATCTCATCAATGTTTGGCTTGCATAAAAAATCAATGCTCAGAAAGATCATGAAAATGGAGTCGTCTCGATCATAATTATTTAACAATAATCATGATAGTTTCTTGATTGGTGATGGTTTGTCATCATCTAACTGTGGGAGTTCTCCCACCCATGTATAAGGAGTTATACTTTAAGAGGTTTCACCAACTTCTAGGTAGTCGTCTTATGTGCTAGTTGCTTTGAGGATCTTGGCTCATGGTCCTTTAGCTGCAATATCTAAATCATAGTCTTCCCCATCTGTCACATCTTTTGAAAAGATGACAACATATGAATTTCCTGATATTAGTATGTTGGTTGGAGCTTAAGGGAAACCTTTCATCCCAATTTCACAAAGAGATAATTATGCCTGAGATACCAGAAATAATACTAAAAAGTGTTGTTGATATTCTTGGAGACAATTACATTGTACCTAAGATGGGCAATGAAGATTATATAAATTCGATTTCATTGTTGATAAATGGATCAGTGCCTATAGAAATTGATGTACTTTTGCCTGCTCTTGACATTGATGTTTTGCTCGATGCTTCCAGCTTTTGGGATGACCTTCTGCAAAGTCTAGTGCTTAAGGATGTGATATCAACCTCGGTGGATGGTGAAACCGAGAAAAATGAAATACAACCAACAAAGAATGGATGAGACAAAGTTCAGCATATGGATCAACTTGTTGAACAAATAAGTCTTCTTAATGCTAATTCTAAAATGGTTTGAGTTGAATGCATAATTGGCTCTTTTATAATTTGAGGTAAGACCTAAAGTTAAACCAATTATCCCTCTTATATGTTCTTCCTATTATGTTAGTTGAAAATAGCTAATGTCTCTTGTATCTTTCACCCTCTCTTTGTTTTGCTCATATTTAGACCCAAAATTTACTCCATTTTTGTTTTTAGTCTTTTAACCTATATTATTCTTCACTTCAATGTGCAGTCTAAACAGGTGTATGCTATAGATTGGAAATTTTCTTGATTATACAGGACCTACATGTTGTTGCTCTGCTCCTACAAGACACCTATCTTTTTTTATGGACTGACTTCTTATAATTAGTTATTTATGAAAATTCAGCTATATTTCTCTTAATAGAATTGGCAATAATACTGATCTTAAATATCTTTGCAGTACTTGCATTATGGTCATGTCTTTGATAATAGCAAGATGAAATAATTTATGTAAAGTTGGAATTGGGTTTTGTTGACTTGGTGTTCTACTGATTTTGTTACTTTGGTTTGATGACAACTTTGTGGGAATTATATTGCCTTGGAATATTTGAAAAAAAAAGGAGGTTGCTCATACTCCATTTCGTTTTTATAGAGTATTGGGAGATCCTGAATTGATGAAGGACCAAAATATTTGATTTTTTGTCTTAATAAAATTCAAAAGATTTACAATCGGTAAGATCTTAATTAAATTAATGATAAAATTTGTTATTAATTTTTTTACTTATCTATATAATAAAGTATCAATGGTTTAATTACCGTATTTAAAATTATGTATTATATGATTCATATGCTTTATTTTTTAAAAATATAGTAAATATTTATAACTATTACGTAATAATTTGAAAATGAGTTAAACTAATTGATTGTCTAATTAAACTAATCATAGCACGAACCAATAAGATAATTAGTTTGACCACCAATTTGTTTTTTAAAATATTGCAACAACTTATCAGCTTGATGTAAGAATAAGCATTGTATATACTTCCATTCCATTTTTAACACTCGTCAATAAACATAAATGTTAATGTTGACACTTGACATTACACAAGGGAAATTTGACACATTTTATATGTTTTGTTATTGTAGTTAAGCAAAAAGCATCTTCTCCATCGCTCTACCTTCCGTTGATTTTTGGGATTGTATGCTGACATTCGTCTCCTGTAATTCCTCACCCGCCTGTTCATTTTGGGATTGTTTCTCTCAATTGATCACATTCATTTCCCTCTTCATTATCTACAGGGTGTTAATGATGACAAATGAAATTAAATTAAATTAAAATAATTTTAAATTAAAAATAAAAGAATATCTAATCATATGTTAATATACCATTATTGTTACCTAACATGACAAGTCTTACTTCAACTTCCCCCCATATGTCAAAATTCTTTCAGGCTTGAAGAAGCTTGCAGTTCATGGCCGCAGCAATGGTGCCACCGCATAAAAAGTCTTAACCAAAAGAGCAGCTATATCTATGCCTTGAAAGTTCTCCATTTTGATCAAAATGCCACCTCCATTTGCCACCAATCTGATCACGAGGTTGAGATTCTCAAACGGGAGGACTCCCTGTGTTTTACACCGTCTAAGGAGAGCTTTGCTTTGTGATGGAACAGATGGAGGGAGGGTAATTAGCCAATGTTCCGCATGTGCGCGAGGCATTGTCAGAAGATGTCACTGTTGGAGTTGCTCATCATGTGCTGAAAGGGTTGGAGTATCTGCATGGAGTGCGGATATAAAGCTATCAAATCTACTGATAAACGGAAAAGGGGAGGTGAAGATTGCGGATACAGAATGGATTCCATCCAATGGAACGTGTGCTTACATGAGTCCTGAAATGGTTGATCCAGAGAGATGGAGTGGAGATGATAATGCTGATAGATTTGCAGGCAATGTTTGGTCACTTGGAGTGGTGCTGTTGGGGTGGTCATCATCCGCTGATTGAGATAGAGGAGAAGCCAGATTGGGTGGTGTTAATCTGTGCAATATGTGGGGGAAGCGGCTGGAGATGCCGGAGAGAGGTCGGATGGAGTTTCGGAGGAGTTGTTTGGAGGAGGATTTGAAGTAAAAAGGGAGTTTAGAGCAGCTTATTGCTCATCCATTTGTGAATAAGATCAGTCCCTGAATGTTGCAAACACACTTTTGCTTTAATTTTGCATGATTAAGCTGCTACATAAATTTGGAATTTTTCTCCATTCCATAAATATCAAACGAATTTTGTTGCATATTCTTTATCATCATACTTCCATCACCATCATAATCAAAAGTGGAATTTCTAGAAATGGGAGGTCATGAAAACAGAGAGCTTGTAACTTTGCACAGCCAGTTTCCTAATTCAAGCGGTATTTTAGATGTATAATAGTACTAATTCAGTTTAATCTTCCCAACTGTTTTTATCGAACCAGACTAACTAGTTGCAGCAAGTTAAAAATTTTAATTTTGTTAAAACCTCTAAATATGCCAACTTTTTGTTTGTGTTAACACAAGTAAAAAGAAGCAAGCTCTGTATGTAGAGCTTGAAGATACTTCACAGGAATCTCACATAATAAAATGTCCCTTTGCTTGAATTTATTAATACCAATTGTTTGTACATGGAGCATTACTGTTACTTAAAATGTAAATTAAATGTGCCAACTTAACCAACATATCACTATACTATAACACAATCAAATTATCTCTTTTAGTTGATAAATTTAGAAACCAAGACTTTGACTGAGTGATCCTCTTTTCTGTAAAAAGCACCTAACAAATCACTTGCATTCTACTCATTCAAAATGAATTTACAGGATGCCATATTGTATAAAAGCTAGGACTGTTGTGCCTACGTAAAGCACAATAATATAGGCTAATCAAGTTACGGTTCTGCAGCTGTATTGAAAAGATTATATCATTGTAGCAGAATCACTGGATACACTACAGAAACAAGATGCTAACTGTTTGGTGAAATCAAATTCATTTTGGTGGAGCCAAGTTTGGACTCTTAGTGGTCTCCAACTGCTTATTGAGAAATCCACCTGAAGTTGAACCCGTTACAACGGAGAAAAGCCAACTCATATAATGTGCTGATAAGCAGAAGATTGAGATACGGTTGCAGTGAAATGCTTTGACTCTAAAAGAGCATCAAAAAGGGGTTCTGCATAATTTTAACTATCATAGAGAAGAATCGCCCCCAAAAGGTAAATTTCAACTTCAAAATGAAATAAAGTTCATGGTATGTGAAGATACCTTTATCCTCTATGTAAGAATCCATGCAGAATATGATGCCATCCAATCAGTTGGAAATTTTTCTTTTTTGGATTTCCTATGTTAATTCTTTTATATCATTCAATTAGTCATTGTTCACTACATAACCCTACATTTTCATCTTTCACTCCCCAATTTATTTCACAAGTTAACTGAGTTTGGAATGGGGGATTACTGTCGAGGCTATAACCTTTATAGCAGAAATCTTGAAGGATGTATTATCCACCAAAGGTGGCTCTACGAATAGAATTCTCAACCTCTTGATTTAAAATGGAAGTCCTTAACCACTCAACCAAAATTATTGCACTTCATTATCCAACCAGCAATATGATGTTTTTATCATGCCCACAACAGTAGCTGTGGTATGAATATCTTCTTTATGCAAAAGCTAATTTACATAAAAGCTATATCTTTGGTACAGTTACATTGCAGTATCACCTTAGTGGCGAATCAATTTTTGTTTTCATTTTATCCTTCTATCAATTATCTCCATAACTGCTTTCCTTGGGATAGTTTGCTCATCTTGCAGCAAAATTATTGTTCATCATAAACTGTATAGAGTTGGTTCCTGAATCCTGAAAAAGTTATTGTACTTCAGAATACTGAGATTAAAAACACATATAGCAATGGCAGTTTGATCTCTAGATTTTTAAATACAGCATTTTATTTCCTTTTGTCACGATATGCATGTTCTCGCATGCAAGCATATTATGTACTAACTCAGTCAAAAATTGCAAGGTAAAAAAATGAAGCGGTGATACACAGATTGAGACTAACCTCCTTTGGAAATGAGGTTAATACGAGAGCAAGGCCCTTCAAACATCCAGTTACTCTATATGGTGCAATTAAAAATTGCAAAATAGCAACCAAATAGTAGTCGAATTCATTGCTTAAATGATTATTGATAAGAAATAAAAACCCAAAAGAATTAAGGATATTTTTATTATTAATAATTTGAAAAATAAAATAAGTAAATACACTACATGACAAGCCTGAATACACCCTTTAGCAACTAACAATAAACAACAGACACCCCAATCCATGCGAGCATATTATGTACTAACTCAGTCAAAAATTGTCACGCTCTCCCCTGTGACAATGTTCTAATGAACGGACAATATCGAAAAAGATTAGTATGAGAGATCAGATTACCCTCTTGTTGCCAACCACACCTTGAATATTCTCTCCACTTTCAGTTTTTAGACAATCTTCTCATCAAGCTGCAAGTACTATGATCAAAATGAGGAGCACAATCCCGAATATTACTAAGAGCAAGCAAGCCTGCAGAAATTTAATAACTTTGTGAATGCACAGATGCCAGATAGTAAGCATAAAAGACAATTGTTTCTTTCATTGGTCAAATTATTTGTCAAGAAACATGTGCATTTCTAAAGACAATTCAAGTGCATCTCAAAAAGAGTGTAATAAGTGCATTCATGATAATTTTACACCCCAACAACATTTTGATGTTGATTAAAACAGGAGAAAGTTAAAAAAAATTAAATTACCAGAGAGGAATTTGATCTTTGGGTCTTTGCGGCCTTCACAAGATGTGATTTTCCCTGTGCAGTTGCTGCATGGGAATTTTCAATATGGGTCCCAATATCATCTGCAAGATGATATGATTACTATTAAACATCATGATCCAGGCTGATAATGGAGTTACTAATAAAAGACATGAAGATGACATACCAATCATGGCTCCTTGCTCATGGACCAGCACAGCAAGATCTTTAAAGATCTCATTCACTTCACCAATTTGCTGCTGAATTTCATGAATTCCTTGCTCTCTCTCCTCAATGACAGCCTCATTGAAGGCAATCTCATTGTCTAACAGTAAAACCTCCTGTCTGCAGCAAGAAATAACAGAAATGTTAAGGTTTTGCTTACCGATGTCTGTTTCTCAAAGAAAACAAGATATAGACATAATTAATTATTCATAGCATAGAATTGTAAGCTCAACTTTGATGAAATGAATGTACAACCACACTTAGACAAAGGTTTTGTGCAATGGAGTCATGATTAAGTTAAGATTTTCAATGTTCAGTTCTTTTGGCAGTAAAATGGAGAAAACGACTTACATCATGCCTGATACATGATACCCTATATATATTCTATTTCAAGCTATCTTGAAAGTATAATTTTAACCCTCATACATGGAAGTGGTAAAACTTCCAATATTAAAATTTTTTCCTAAATAAAATGAAAAAGGTCAACTTCATGCCTAACAAAATATTGTCAAATCCAACTACATAATTCATATCTGACCCAACATCAAAAATAAAAAATAAATGAACAACTTGCTTCAAAGTAGTAAAATATGTGTTCAGAAGTTTTGAATTAATATAGCAAACTCCATCCCTGGTAATGCAGAATCTGAATAACAAAATGTGGAAAGCATAGAATTTTATTTATTTTCTATTTATAACAAAGGAAAACACCACTGGCAAGCAGAAAGAAAGGAAAGTGCCGCTTGAGAAAGGGTATTTACTCATTAATTTGAGAGTGAAACTCACCTTCTAGATTCCACAAGAAGAGCACGCTGTTCTGCACTCTTATCTGAACTTATGTCTAGTTCCTGGGCTGTGTAACTGAATATATAATAGAAAAATTCACAACATGAGGAAAATATGTATAGCAAGAATAAGAATCGAAAGATTAACAAATTGGGAACAAACATATGTAGATCAATTGAAACCACTCAACAACAACAAAGTAGTCAACATACAATTTTTTTTTAAATAAATCAATGAAGAAAGATTTGACAAATGTTTTTTTTTAAATTATATTCACAAGGCAAAAATAATCAATTTGTTTTTCAAGCGATCAATGTGTGCACCAACACATAAAGAGATCTAACCAAACCAAGTACTAAGGGCCTGCAATAGCACATACTTGGAAGGAGGAACTGTCTGTGGAACAGAAGGTGAGTAAGCCGTTTCCCTTTCTGCTGCAAGCCGTTGGGCCTTCTGAAACTCTTTTAAAACAGCTTGGAAATCTTTTGCAAGTTTAGCGTCTGCAATTTTCTTGCTGGCCTGTGATCATAAAAACCAGTAAAGGTTATCTTAAGAAGATTACGGAAAAGAATGTAGCCTTTTAGCACACAGCACTCTCAAAATTGTTGAAGTAAAATTTATTTATAATTTTAAATTTGTATTAGACATGCTCAATGTAAACAATAATAAGTTTTACCAACAGTAGCTCTTTGTGTGTGCAAGAGAAAGACAGAGTTGCACATTTATAACCAATTAACTAGTGCTCAGGAAAGCATACTTACGCTAACTTCAACATGATGATCTGATTCACTGGCTTGTTTTAGTTTAGCTGAAGTATCCTTTACCAGCTGCCCGATATGCAGCCTTGTTTTGTGTCTGTCAATACAAATCAATTTCAGAGTAGGGACCTCAAAGTGCGAAATCATTCAAATAAAAAGTAAAATAAAATATGTTAAGAGAAGTTTGTGATATGGAAGATTTAGCCTAAGAGGAGGATATTCTCGTTTCCAAACTAAAAGTATAAAAAAAAACCATTACAGATTCTGCAGACCACTAATCATAAATAATAGCCATCAATCTTTCTACATGGTATTCTCAGCAAATTCACATAAATAATAGCAGTATCTCGTATTGAATTACTCATAGTTGATACAAGATATTGTATTACCGCATTGTATGATAATTTTTTTATTTAGCACCGTTTTTTTTTTTTTTGGGTTTAATTGCAGTGGCTTCAGCCAAGTCTCCGACAATTCAACAGAGATTTATAACAATTTTGACAATTTCAGGGAACGTCCTAGTAAATTTTGAAACCATATTTTAAGCAAACCTTGAAGGATACCCATTAAATGTTCGTTGATTTTTTGCAGACATAATTATACAAGCAATGGCTCCCAAATAATCAATTCCAATTCTAATCCCGATTATATCCCTAAACAATCAATAACAACTCCAGAAACTAAACCATTTAAGCCCTAATTCCTCATAATTAAACCAAAAAATATTCACATCAGACGGACAGACTCACAGCTTCTCACGGAGCTCCGGCGTGTCCTTGGGGGTCCCAAGCGTATTAACAAGCCGTTGAAAAGTCGAGACGGCGGTGTTGATCTGGAAAATTCCAGAGGCGACGGCCTGCGTGGAGTCTTTCTTTGCAATTCCATTCGCCAGATCTTTCCTCAATGAGCCTGCGGACCGGCCCGCCTCGAGATCCTGAAAGCTCATTCTTCTTGTACCTGGAAACTCAATGCTTGGAAACAGGTAATACCGAAACGCGATGGGAATACAGCAAGACCTAGGCAAGAATTATGGAGAGAGAAAATGGAAGAGAACGCAATGTATATCGGGATTTACTTCTTATTCTTTTTATTTTTGTTGGGCTCATGGGGACATCGTGTAGCCGTTACGGTGATTCAGATCCCGTGCAGTACACGTGGGTACTGGGGATTGGCCCTAAATAAAGGTAACATTACTCTTATAGACATCCGGTTAGGTTCAATTTGGACACGGCCAACAAAATGACCGATATTTAGCTTATAATATTTTTTTGGCCAACAGACTTGTTCCTAAACATGTCAATTGGATTGGATCAAATGAAGAGTCGGTTTAAAGCACAAAAAAAATCTAGACACGATAAACCCGATTTGATACTGTAAAGTGTCAGGCCAGGCTCATGGGTCTATGGGGGTCGGGCCTTTATATTATACCTATGGGGTGGTTCGGCCCCGTCCAATACTGTTTATAAAAAAATAAAAATTTTTATTTTTTTTTCCTTGCTTCTGTTGCTTTGCAGTGCCTGGCAAAAGGCAGAAGAGAAGCAGATTCTGCTTCTCCCAGCATCTGCTTAATTTTTTTAAAAATTTTTTTAATTAATTTATCTTTTTTTTATAAAAACCTATTAAATTTTTTATTTTCACTTTCAATTACAATTATAAATTTCTCAAACTCTCAATCTCTCAAATTTTCAATCTCAATTATTTTATTATATTTTTAATCTCATTTTATTTTAATTTTATCATTACAAAATATTACAAATTGATCCAATGACAAATAAATTCAATGACGACAACTGCTTCCCTTCCTAAGGATCCTTCAAGCGAGAGGAGAAAACCCTAAAATCTGATTCTAATATTTTATAAAGTGTTACATGAGCCATCTTTTCAAGTTTATATGGCCTATTACAGGCCCACATTCGCATGGTGAAAATTATTTTAATAAAATATGCATATTCCATGTTTAGTGTCCGATTAAAAATTTCAATTAAAAAAAATTTTAAAATATTGATTAATTGGGCTAGCCCAACCCGATCAAAACCCATTATTAAATGGTTTAGGCCTCGGGCCTTTATATTTCAATAGGTCGGCCTGGCCCGAAGGCCCATTACTGTTTGAGCCTTGGGCCTAGCTAGAGCCAGCTCGACCCATTGACATCTCTACCTGTTCCCACCCAAGGTTTCATGTAATTTTAAACACCCATCTATGAGTCAATTTCAATTAAAAATTTCAGTTAGGGTTAGAGATAAAATCATTATTAGATAAAAAATTTTATAAAATTAAATTTTTACCACATTTTCCCCCTTAAGGTTTGTAGTTTTGTCCTATTGCTTCTCCTCTGATTATCGAAGCCGTCAAACCTCCATACCGATGCTCCTCTCTCTTTCAGACAATGATGAATTGTCTGAAAGAGAGAGGTGGGTCGACGATTCGTCAACACAAAGATGAAATTTGTTTCTTCTAGGTCAACAATTCATCATCGTTTGCGAGAAAGAGGAGCGTTGGTATGGAGGTGGGCCAGCTCCGATCACTAGAGAAGTAGCAAGAAGGCAAAACTACAAACCCTAGGGGGAAATGTTTATTTTTCAAACTTATATGAGGGGAAAATGATATATTTTTAAACCTATAGGAAAAAATGTGATAAAACTTTAATTTTATAAATTTTTTTATTAAATAACAAATTTATCCCTAATTATACCTGATATTTTTTACAAAAATTAGCTTATATATAAGTGTTTGAGTTTTTGAAAGCGTGAGAGTGAAACTTTAGGATTACATGAAACTTTGGGTGGGAATAAGTCTTTTGGCTTTTTTGAAATTATTTTTATAAAAAATTAATAAGTTTAATTATTAAAATTAGGCCAGAGGACTTATTCTTACTCAAAAAATTAGTGTTTTCTTAAATTTCATCTATTAACTTTAAAAAATCTATACACTCACCTATTTGGTAATTTTTAGAATTAATATCAGGAATAAAATCGTTATTGTAAACAAAAATTCAAAGGGTCCAAGATCATAAAAAAACATTCCCGATTTAGAAATCTAAAATTTTGATAAAGATTGGTAATCCAATGCACTTCTGTCAGAATCCACAACACACTTTACTTAATTTGCTTTCTTATTTTTTGTAAAAATTTCTTATAGATGAAGAGAATATTGGAGGAGAGAGTGTCCTGTGAGTTTAACGTAAGAGAGAGATGGTCCCAATAGAATTTACGCTACTTTTTATTAAGATGGAAAGTGGCAGTTAACTTTAATAACTATCGAAGGCAAAAAAGGTCATTATCACTTATAAGGGCTAATTTTGTATTTTTTTAACCCTGATGGATCGGGTCAACCCATTATGAGTAGACCGAATCCAATATCTTTCACTCACACATGATGGGGTGATTCGAATCACGAAACTCTTCCATAGAAATCTTACAGAACAAAGCAATTCATACTAGCAAATGTATTGTGCGACCTTGCAAGCAACCTGCATTTAGGAGCTATTTTACTATACATTTGTTAGGAATAACATAGTCATTTCAACCCGAAAAATAACAAAGCATTAATCTCGCAGTATCCTAGACTTACTCGGTAACACTAGCGCTCTATAATCTCATTTATTATTGTGTTATATTCTTATGTATCCATAATCAAGTCAAATCTCTCATATAAGTGATATAATCGGCTGGCCAATAAACACACGTAATATATAAGTCTTCCTCTTCTATTCGAAATTCTCAATTTAAACTTAGTTGTTTTTCTAGTCATATCCCATAGATTGAATCATACATGGGCATAGATTTCAACCTAAGATAGCAACATCAAGAGTAAACATCAAATAACAGTAAAAAGTCAAAGGGTACCAACTTGAGATAATCCTCATGAAGTCTCACAAAGTGAAAGAGCAGAGATTTAACCTTCCACTACTTTAAATGGTCATCTTATTTATGCACATATGGTATGAATCATATGCTACAATGTGTATTTTTTCAAAAATGTTATTACTAACATTGTACAGATCTTAGTTCAATCATTGTACTCAGTACCTAACCTGAGTTCTTACTCATCTCTCCAATCTTATAGTTATCACTATATATTAAGAACTCACATATGATATTCACAAATTATTTAGACGTAGGGAATCCAAATAGATCATTTTCAAATTTATCAAGTCATGACCTCATCTTAATTTATTATTAAGGCGATATATCCAATAATTCATTTCTTGAGCAACTCTTATCTTCTAAGTGTGCTCTCTCTCAGTGGTATCAATCTCAAGAAACATGTCTCATCTTTGCACGCTCTTCTCAATGTTAAAGGCAATTGCTTGTGTGAAAAAGTGAATCAAACTTGTGTGACATTATCATCTTATTGAGTTTTAAAAAATAATGTGTATATGAATAACCAATTTTTAATACACTTCAGTCATATCCTTCATGTCAAAATTTAACTTGCGTGACATTATCATCTTATTGATTTTAATACCTAAAATATAATATACTTCACTCATAACCTTCATGTCAAAATTTACGAATAACCAATTTTTAATAATTATCACATACTTCAAATCACTCCCAACTATCAGCACATCATCCATATAAAGAGATAAATTGTAACTTTGTCATCAAGCTTTTTTACATAGACATAGTGGACTTGTTTTAACATCTTAAAATTATAAGACAATATTGTCTTATGGAATTTTAGGTATCATTGTCTTGATGACTGTTTCAAGCCATATATTAATCTTTGGAGCTTGCATATTTTACGCTTTTGGCCTTTTACCACAAAACCTGCAAGCTGATCGATGTAGATTTCTTTATCAAACTCTTCATTGAGAAAAACTGTCTTGACATTCATCTGATGTAATTCTAGATCTAAGTGTGCTACTATAGCTAGAATAACACAGATTGAGGTAAATCTCACAACAGGCGAAAAAGTTTCTTCATAATTTATACATTCTTGGTAGGTATAACTCTTCACTACTAAGTGAGTTTTGTATTTATTTATTGAGTCATCTGCCTTTCATTTAATTTTGAGAATTTATTTATTCCCAATGGGTTTTTCACCTGACGATAAGTCCACCAGACTCCAAACTCAGTTTATTTTCATATAGTTCATGTTTTCCTCTAATGCTTCTTGTCATTTTTCTTTATTGAGAGATGATAAAGCTTCTTTGATATTTTTAAGCTTATCATCTTCAAAATAAGCAATTATGAGAACTTCATTTTTAATTTCAAAATGTTTTTTTGGGATTCAAAGATGTTCGCTCCTCTGTAATTAAGGATTTTCGCTTTCAATATCTAAAATAGGTTAGAACTCAACCTCATTGCTCCCACTATTTGGAACAGGTAAAAATATCATCCTTTGTGACACAATTGATGGTTGTTGAGATGAACCTTCTCCATATTCCTCTTCTGTTTCATACAGATAAAGACTTTTATCAATATCATCCTTCTTAGGAAATTCATCTTCTATGAATGTTGCATCTTTAGATTTTATTTCATTCATTCTTCTATTAGAGTCCTCTCCTGTGAACACATACCCTTTGGAGTGTTTAGAGTATCTTATAAAGATATATTCCTTGCTTCTTAGTCCTAATTTTCTGAATTTATGGAATGTGTCATGGATGTATGCAGCAGACCCTCAAGGTCACATCATATTCAATTCAGGTTTCCTACCTATCCATAACTCATAAGGAGTGAAAGTTACTAACTTAGTGGGCACTCGGTTAAGTATATAAGTCGCAGTCAATAAGACATCTCCCCAATACGAAATTGGAAGATTCAGTTGCGCTATCATAGACCTAACCATTTCTAATAAAATTCAGTTCCTTCTCTCCGCTACACCACTTTATTGCAGAGTTCTGGGAATTGTTAATTGCCTTATAATTCTTTTTCCACTACATAATTCTTTAAATTCAGTAGATAAATATTTATGGCCTTGATCAATTCTCAAGACTTTTATTCTTTTGTCTAACTGATTCTCAATCTCATTTATATAATGTCTAAAGCAATCTATTGCTTCTGACTTATGAGAGATCAAATATACATACCCAAAATATGAATAATCATCTATGAAAGTGATAAAATAGAATGCTTCTTTTCTACCTTTGACATTCATAGGACCACAAATATTTGAGTATACAAGTTGTAGAGGAATTTCAGCTTTAATAGTTTTGCCAAAAGGTTTTATAGTAGTTTTTTCTACTAAGCAATGCTTACAAATAGGTAGATCTAATTTTGTGACAAGTCTTAATAAACCTTCACAGGCTAGTTTGTTTATTCTTTCTTGGCCAATATGTCCTAGTCTAGCATGTTATTTATTTGTATCCACATATAGACTACTAAGAGTTGCAAATAACGAAAAACTAATAGAATTATCATTATTACAAGATAAGGTGTCCAACACCATAAAACCTTCTGATAAAAATCCAAATCCACATTATCATAATAAAGTTTAACTAAGTTCTTAGAGAAAGTAAAACAATATTCTAGTTTTAACAAAACTATTACAGAGACTAAATTTCGTCGAATTTCCAGAGTATATAAGATATCATGTAGGTACAAGATTTGACCACCGCGCAAAACTAATTTGCATATACCTATTCCTTTTATTTCAACTTTGGTATTATTACTTACAGATATCCACCGTATTTCTTTTGATATTCGACGAAATTCCAGGAAAACGTCTCTATCACGAGCTACATGGTCTGTGACTCCTGAGTCTACAATCCACATAGGACGAGATTTAATTAAGAAAATAGTATTGGAAAAATAAATCTCATAATTTGAGACAAGATAAGGTAATACCTTCTTTAGTTTTGTGCATTCACGAGTGAAGTGACCCTTGTTCCCACAGTTATAACATGTCAGTTTTGTTTTATCTCTTTTCGCAGAACGCTTGCCTCTTTTGCGCTTGAATCGTTTATATCAAGTTTGACTTAAATCCTAAATTACTAATTCAAACTTGTTTGACTTTGTTAGAAATGTTGTTGATGATCACAAACATTATTAATAATATTACCAATAGAATGAATAGTTTTTATCAAAGAAAGATTCGAAGTAAGTTAGAGTCGAGCTACCAAATTGAAAAACTAACTTCATTTTAGACAAATCAAGACAAACACTGAGTTTGAGTTGGCTCATCAACATAGATTGGTTCCAATTCAATGACTAATGATTTAATAAGAAAAAAAAAAGTTAAAATTTGCAATGGTTGACAGACATGGAGTTTGCATAAAACATACAAGATTAATAGTCAACTAGTAAACGATTGAATTTAGCTTCTGCATCTCATTCAAACTTCTTATTAAGATTTACCAAACCAAATATATAGACTCTAAAATATTAAATTATTCTAAAATAATCATCAAATTGAGCTAGCTTTAGAATATTCTTTTAATTCAAAGACTCTTTCCTCTTAAGTCACAACCGAATAACTTTTTAGGGTTCCAAACCAACATTCTAAATAGAATGCAACCCCATACTCCCCTCCTCTCACGGCTTTAGGAGAAAAAATAAAATAGAATATCCGTGATTGATTACAAAATATCAATTAATAAGATTTATAATATGTAAAAAATATACAAAAATATAATATCGATTTGGTGTAGTGATATAAAACTTAGGTCGGAAAATTTTACCAAAAATATATATTACTAAGAGATATAACATTAAATTATTTGCTAAACTATTAGCCAAATTATCTCAAATTTGAGAACCAGAATTCTCTATATTATAAGTCAAATAATATAGTTAATTGCTTACAATTCAAGAAATTTTGTGACACCGAAATTTTGTGACACCCACAAATTCTCTCCTATAATCATTCCAAATAGGGATGGCGATGGGGAAGGGTAGGGAGGGGATCACAATCCCCATCCCCATCCATGGCCCGTCCCCGTTACGGGGATGACAAAGAATCCTCGTCCTCTCCTCCTGAATGACATGGATTCCATGTTCTTGTGGAAACAAATCTCTTTTTCGTACTCTCTAAACACAACATAAATATATTAAATAATAAAATTAATTAAAATTAAAACTAACTCATTATTCCAACTATTATATATATTATTTACCTTAATATGCACAATAAAAATATAAATAAATTTGAAAAATATAAATAATCTAAAACTATAAAAATATGTTAGTATTTTTAAATAAATATATTAATATAAAAAGACGAGGATAGAGATGGGGATGGAGACAAGGGCAGGGCGGGGACACATGAATCCTTATCTCTTGCTCGTTTGATTGAGAGGATGTTTTTCATCTCCATCCCTTTTTTAATTTCTATCGATGAATTTTCTTCTTGTTAAGATCGGAGAGAGTCAGAGACCTTAAATTTAAATCGAAATTTTTATCTCTAATCCCAAATACAGGTATATAGAGAACTTCCACTTTTTATTGGATTCTTATAATATTTCCTAGAAAAGTAATATCCTTGTTCGCATTCTCATTCACTTAGTCCATAAGTTTTTCTATCGACAAATGTTACAAAATTTATGTTTTAACTATATATGCCTATAGTTATCAAAATCTTACGATATATAATATATATGTTACAATATGATATAATACAAATGAAAAACAATACATATTATGAAATATATCGAATTACTATGATATAGTGATATGATACATATTACTGATACAAATCGATATACTTTTTAGAAAAAAATAAAATAGTAGAGGTGTATATGATAAATTTTATATTTTTATGATGTGTATGATATTTTCTAAAATAGTAACGTGTCATTTAGATTTTTTTAACTTTTTTATCAATATTTTATTACTTTGTTTTTTTTAATTGTATTATACAATGTGATACGATATTCAATATATAATATAAAAATTTTAGTTTTTGATACACGATATGATACGTAATTTGATTACTATATATATATGACACATAACATTGTATAATATTATATAAATTTAAATGATAAATTGTAAAAATGACATAATAATTATTTGAGGAAATTTTAAGATAAATTCTATATTAACAAATGATTGAATGTCTGATGAGTTTATCATCCTATTAAAAGGAGTTTTGCATTATACATGATACTTGAATAATTGTTTAATAATTTCCTTCATATTTGCAGGTGACTCTTATCTAATCATATACAAATTTTAAAATCTTGAGGACGAAATTCTAAAGTTGTATATGACCGCTGCTACAAATTTTGTCAAATATTTTTAAGAGTATAAATTTATTATAAATATAATTTATTAAAGGCCAAAACACTTATACCCGTCCAAGGTTTAATGCAAGTCCAATTTATATGGGTTAACTTTAAAAAATTTAAATATCTACCTATTTATTAAATTTTATTATTATTATAAAGAGTAAAATTATCATGTAATAAAACTATTCTAAAAAACTATAAATTCGTCACATTCCCCCTCTTAGGTTTAAAAACTAATAATTTTTCTCATTTAAAGTTTGAAAATTGACTATTTTCCCTTAAGATTTGTATTGTCTCTCTTGTTGTTTTTTCGATAACCAAAGCCAACCAACCTCCTCCCTCCCATTTCTTGAACAAGGACGAATCATAACTAATCAATGCATTGACTTGTCTGTGTGGTGCACAAATCTATTAGATCAATTTGTAAGTTGATTGACGTATACATCGATTTAATAAGAGAAATAAAGTCTTCGTTCGATCAATCTGTGCATTGACCGACTCACAAATTGGTCGAACAGATCTGTGCTTCTCACTAATTCATTTGGTGAGCTCATGAATCATCGACCCACCTCCAATTGATCGATGATTCGTCATTGTCTAAGAGAGTGAGGAGTGCTGACAATTGAGGTTGGTTGGTGTCACAGGGCCAATCTTTCCAGCAACGCAAATCTGTAATTAGCGCCTTGTGATGCATCCAAGTTCCCGCGACTTGGTTCAACACTTTACTCACACGCAATTCGGGTTAAGAAGAGCAAGGTTAGTGGGCAAGCAACACAATCCGCACAACAATGATTCGTTAGCAAAACACAATAAGCCACAATGCAACGCAATAAGGAGAACAAGTCAAGGTACGGGCAATCCAATCCCAACCTTTATTAATCTCAATGACAGATTACAAAAGGACAATATACATGTATTACAATAGCACTGGCTTTCTCACGTTTCCACTCTCTCCCCTGTGCATAGGACACCTAGTCCTATTTATAGACACATTCAAATATAGCAGTTACTTAGGAGATAAGGCAGTTACAAGCAGTTGTGTGTTCAAATTCAAACTAGGCAGTTATAAAACCACCCCAGCATATTCTTGTCTAAGTAATTGTGGAATCTTGGACATCTCTAACTGCTCTTTTGTCAGGCTGGCTCCCAGCAATGCTAGCCCTTGCTTGGTCACCCTCATTAGCCCACATTACGTTTGTAGACAAGCAAGCCCACCCAAGCTCCTTGCCTCTGGACCAATGCATTCGTTTGGCCTTCAACATCACTAGCCCACTTTTATGATCTGTCTGCCTTCATTGGGTAGATGGGACGCAGCCCAATCTACTAGTGTACTCCGCTTATTAATCAAGCTCGCAAGTCTGGAGGCCTACAAGGAAGCCCATAAGCACCCACGCAACTCCAACTGCCCAAACGAGTGCCTGCTTTGCGCGCGCCTTGCCAAGGTCCCGCGCGCGTAATCCGTTGCTTGGCGCTCCGTGCCTTGCTTCCAACGCGCACGCACGCCTGTAACTGAAGCTGCGCGCTCTCACATCATCTTTGGCGCCACCCAACACCCATTCTGCATTTCGCGTGTGTGCGCATTACTGAGTGCAACCGCGCGCGCCCATCATGGCCTCATGCATGAGCCCTTATGCAACCTGGTGCGCACACATTCAGCCCATTGCCGCATGTCTGACTCTAGGGGTGTGACAGTTGGCTCCAATCACCGAAGGAGTGGCAAGAGAGAAAATACAAACCCTAAAGGTGAAATAGTTATTTTTTCAAATTTTGAATGAAAAAAATATTAGTTTTTAAACCTAAGAGGGAAAAATATGATGAATTAATAGTTTTTCTAAATATTTGTATTAAATAATAATTTTTTCCTTAATAATAATAAAAAAAATTAATACACAGATAAATATATAAATTTTTAAAAGTTAATAAATATAAGTTTGGATTTATACTACACCTTAGGTGGGAATGAATCTTTTGGCCTTTACTAAAACTATAAATAAAACAAGGGTAAACATGAAGTTGTATCATTCTAACAGGACTGGCAAAAAATTTACCGTTTGCGTTGGAGTCAAGGATGGGGCCACGCTTGGAAAGTCCCAACGCCCAACTTCTGGCATTGAATTTGACCACAGGGCCATGTGCGCACTGATGATTCAATTCAATTAACTCTTTGACACGTGGTTTTTCTTTTAAACTCGGTTTCCCTTGTCAACAACATAACAGTCAATACTATTCCAAAATCTGCACGTGCAACGACTGCTCCGCCGGCGAGATATAACGCCTCGCACGTGCTCTTCAAAACCCCAACCCCAAGCCGCCTGCCCCTTTATATAAATATCTTCTCTTCACTCTCTATTTCTTATTTGAAGTAGAAAAACGAAACTTCTATTTGGATACGTGTTTAACTCTTATATTCTTCCAAGCTAAGCTTTCGCACCATGTCGGTCAGTTTTTATTTACCTTCTCAGTTTTATTTGATTCGGAGATCTATATATTTTGATAATCAGGTTTAGGTTGAGGTGTTTATCGAATTTGTTTGCTGTGGCATGCTATTTCTCTGTATTTATGTTTTCTTGCTAACAATTTTACTGCATTCATGATGTTGTAAAGTAATACATTGAGCTAATGCTATCGATTCTCTGAGATTTCTGTGGACGATTCCTCCCCTGTGTAGTTCACATTAGTGTAATTAATTGCGGAATACCTCTCAAAATGGCTATTGCTCTTGTTCTGACCTATCAGCTTAATCTTATAGTTAATCTTATCGGCGAGGGCCAATTGTAGATTTTAAGTGCTAGCGCTGCGCCCCTCATTTGCAGTTGTTTGGACCTAACAAAAGACCAATTGGTCAACGTGACTTTGACATCCTATTAAGTGACCTAATGACTTGAAAGCTTGAGCTGATTGGCAAGGGAAGGGTTCGAAAATGATAAAATCAATGAACATAGAAGCAGGCACACTTTTATATCAACACACTGGTATCTGAAAGCTCGCTCATGGAAACGAGCTGGCAAAACCAATATTTGGTGACTAGCTAATTGATACTTGTAAATGACAAAATTAGTTAATTTATGTATCCTCTGTGGTCTTTTAATAGTTTAGTCTTTATATTTTCTTGAACCTTGCAGTGCTGCCTCACTCTTCAAGACTAAATTAATTAAAATTTCCAAATGCAGTCCTTTCATGATTTTGGAAAGTTGAAAAACTAAACTATTGTTCCGTTGTGATCCCTAAGTGTTTGGTGTGGTGTTTTGTTCAGGATACAAAAGCAAAAGAAAAAGAATTTCTGAAATTCCTATCTTTCTGATGAAAAAGATTGATTCTAACATTTTTTTCAAAATTAGTTCCAAATGTTTGTAAAAGTTCTATGCTCGATTTCACATTGAAGGCATGTGGCTCATTTGCAATACTCATCTTCACTTGCTTTAATATCCTAAACGACAAATGACAACATTTATGGAAAAAAGAAAAACATTATTATATTACTGTTTTGTAGCTTTCTATTAGTTGTAATTGCTAATATTTTTTGACGCTCAATCCCTTTCATCTACATCTAGTGATTTGTCTATATACATTTGCATCATTCTCATCTTCACTCTATTTATCACTTTTTTGTCAATAGTTATAATTTTTAGGGTCATATATTCTGATTAAATGGCCTGGTTTGCTCTTGGTTTTGGATAAGTGAAGGATGATCCAGGTTTTGTTAGATCATCTCATGCTATGTTATTGATGCTTATGATTACACTTTTCTATTATCTACTTTGACGTGATATATATACGCATTATTCTCTCCATCTTTGCTTGCAACTTACTGATTTTAGTAAATCTTTAATATTTCTTAATAGAAATCTGTTATCATTCCAAACTTATGACCTCTGGACATCTTTGATAGTACTTGCAATCATTATGTTTCCTGTAAATTTTTTAGAACTGATGTTTGTTCTCTAGCAGGTTAAAACTGTCAAAGTCAGCAATGTTTCTCTGGGAGCAACTGAGAGAGACATCAAGGAATTTTTTTCATTTTCTGGTGACATTGAATATGTTGAAATGCGGAGGTTATTTCCTTGTTTAATTTCATTATTCCTCTTTTACCATTCTTTGCTTTATGAATATAAAGGTTATTATACACTCCTGCAGTGACACTGAACGATCTCAAATCGCATATGTAACCTTCAAAGATTCACAAGGAGCTGAAACAGCAGCTCTCCTTTCGGTAATATCAGCTCTCAGTATTTATTACATTGATTTCCTCATGTTCATCTATGGCACACATGTCGTTATCTGATTGGATATATTAGTGCTTCAACACATTTTGTTTTGGAATTTAAATGGATATTGTATATATATCACAGTGTCCCTCAAAGTATGATAAGACAGTCTGCAATATTAAGCAACCTGTAGCAGTCTTTTTTTCTTGTCTTCTTGATAAGATATGCAAACTTGAACAACTCTAGAGCTTGCTAAAATACTAATTGTTTCAACCAATAATTATTAGTATGTTTATACCTATAATTCCTGCTTCATAAATTATTCATGTTGGCAATTTTCGATCAAAGTTGAAATTTTGCAGTGATTGGAATATGACTTCCTCCACTCCTTGTGAAAGGAGATTAATTTCACTTGGACTGATTTGATGTGTAACCTCTTAATTATAAGAAGCTTTCTTATAGCTGGAGCTAAGTGCCTAAGTGTTCTAAGGCAAAAAACTTACTGGATTTTATGAATGAATATGTTAGGAACCCAGCTCTTATTCTACTTAAACACAAAATTAAAACATAGAAAACATAATAAACTAAATTATTTCATTAACCAAAACATTACAATGATAAACCGAACAATTCGAGAAGTTCGGAGCCTCCCATTTTTCGAACGTTCGAGGCGCCGGAGACCTCCCTAAATCAGCCAAGAATGGCTGCCCTCAAACAAAACCCTAATATATATTTTTTTTTTCTTTTGAAACCTAACACATATATTTATAATAGAAATTAACCATTGGATTGAGGATAAATGTTGCGATCCTAACATTTCCCTCCCCTTCAAAACCATCTTGTCCTCAAGATGGTAATTTATAAAATGATTTTTTTTTAAATTTTTTTCTAAACGGTGCCAGATCTTTCTTTTTCTCTTCTCAAAAAGGTTTTTGTCTTCTCTTTTGTTGCGTTTACTCTTCCCAATAAAGTTCTACGTTTTCTTTTTGCTTTCCCAACAAGTCACAACCACATCTCTCATTCTCCTTTTTCAACAAACCAAACGCCCTACCCTCCACATTTTTTATATTTTTTTCTCACTCTCCTTGTCTTTTTCTTTTCTTCCTTCTTCTCCTTCATCCTTCTTTCTTCTTCCTTTTGCTTTCTCTGCGTCCTCCTTTCTGCCTATGTAAATTTTTTTTTTTAATTTTTTTAGACTCTTGCCAACATTCAATTTTCATCCTCCTTCTCCCTCTGTTTTTGTTTTCTTCTTCTTCTCTCTTTTTTTTGGGCACTTTTTCAGCATGTAGCCACCGACTCATTTCTCCCATTCTTCTTCAAGTCAGCCTCCTTCGTAAACATTTTTCGACGACTTTTTACTTTTCTGACCATCATCTATCTTTCCCGCTGGATCGAATGCTCTGATACCATTTGTTAGGAACCCAGTTCTTTTCAACCAAAACACAAAAAAACATAATAAATTAAACTATTTTATTAACCAAAACATTGCAATGATAAGCCGAACATTTCAAAGAGTTTGGGACTTCCCATTTTTCGAACATTCGAGGCGTCGAAGACGTCCCTAAATCAGTCAAGAATGGCTGCCCTCAAACCAAAACCCTAATTTTTTTCTTTTGAAGCCTAACACATATATTTATAATAGAAATTAATCATTGGATTGAGGACAAGTGTCCCAATCCTAACATATTGTCCTCAATCCAACGGTTAATTTCTATTATAAATATATGTGTTAGGTTTCAAAAGAAAAAAAGAAGAAAAATATTAGGGTTTTGGTTTGAGGGGAACCATTATTGGTTGATTTAGGGAGGTCTCTAGCACCTCGAACGGCTAGAAAATGGGAGGTCCCAAACTCTTCGAAATGTTCGGTTTATCATTGTAATGTTTTGGTTAATGAAATAGTTTAGTTTATTATGTTTTTTTGTGTTTTGGTTGAAAAGAGCTGGGTTCCTAACAAATGGTATCAGAACATTCGATCGAACGGGGAAGATAGATGATGGTCAGAAAAGTGAAGAGTCGCCGGAAAATGTTCATAAAGGAGGCTGACTTGAAGAAGAATCATCACATGGAGAAATGAGTCGGTGGCTACATGCTGAAAAAGTGGAAGAAGGAGATGAAAACGGAATGCCGGCAAAAGTCTGAAAAAGATTGGAGAAAGAAAACGTAGAGAAGGAAGAAGAAGAGAAAAAGACAAGGAAAGAGAAAGGAGAGAAAAAAAAATGTGGAGGGCAGGGCGTTTGGTTTATTGGAAAAGGAGAAAGAGAGATGTGGCTGTGACTTGCTGGGAAAGCAAAACTAGAAGGCATAAGCTTTATTGGGAAGAGAAAACGCAGCAAAAGAGAAGGCAAAAGCTTTCTTGGGAAGAGAAAAAGAAAGATCTGGCGTCGTTTGGAAAAAATAAAAATTAAAAAAAAATCAGAAAAGGAAAATTAAAAAAAAATTCATTTTATAAATTACCATTTTGAGGACAAGATGGTTTTGAAGGGGAGGGGAATGTTAGGATTGGGACACTTGTCCTCAATCAAACGGTTAATTTCTATTATAAATATATGTGTTAGGTTTCAAAAGAAAAAAAATATTAGGGTTTTGGTTTGAGGGCAGCCATCTTTGATTGATTTAGGGAGGTCTTCGGCGCCTCGAACGGCCAGAAAATGGGAGGCTTCGAACTCCTCGAATTGTTCGGTTTATCATTGTAATGTTTGGGTTAATGAAATAGTTTAGTTTATTATGTTTTTTGTGTTTGAGTAGAATAAGAGCTGGGTTCCTAACAGAATAATAGCAAAGCATTGGAATCTTTCAAAAATGTTCATCTGTGACTGGAAAAATGATTTGGCTTATCCAAGAAAGTATATATTTGGTGCAGGTCGGTGTAAATTGTTATTCTGATATTTAGGTTTCATTAGAATATGTATTTTGATTGGTATGAAAATTGTGAGGAGAAATTTATGGTAACAAGCATGAAAAAAAATGATCCTAAATTAATTCTTTATTAGAGAAAATTTCCCTTGGAATTCCAGTTGTGTCTCAACTATGTGAAGTGGATGACTTAAGCATGTGGAAGGAGATAATGTTGAATGAATGTGTTTGAGTGGTGCTACTAGGTGGTAGAATTTGATCAAATGGAACTTCTGGAGCAAGTGTTACCATCATACTTGTTCACCAGGTTTACGGAAGTTTTTGGGTGGAAGATTTGTATTAGCCCGTCGACCTACATTTGTTCATTCTGACTCCTGAAAGGCCTGTCACGCCATATTCCGTTACATGCAATTTTGGAGAATCTGAAATGCTATTCTATGAGATATTGGTCAATAAAAATTGCCTTATTTTTTATGCAACTTACGAGCAAGTTATGTAAAAAGTGCATGTTTATTTCAGGGAGCAACAATTGTTGATCTGTCTGTCACCATAACTCCGGATCCAAGTTACGTGCTTCCCCCCGCTGCTTCAGCAGCTCTTGTAAGATTCTTGATCAGAAATTCTAAAATAATTGGTTTGTTATAACATCACTAAATTTATTACTATTCATTTTTTCTGCAGGGAACAGAAAATAAAAATGGTGGTGCTGAATCTGCTTTGCGGAAGACAGAGGATGTGGTCAGTACCATGCTTGCTAAGGGATTTATATTAGGCAAAGATGCTGTCAATAAAGCAAGGACTTTTGATGAGAAGCACCAATTGACCTCAACAGCCTCAGCTAAAGTTTCTTCTTTTGACAAAAAAATTGGGCTCAGTGAGAAGATCAGTGTTAGCACTACTATTGTGGGTGATAAAGTCCGGGAGGTTGATCAGAAGTTCCAGGTTTCAGGAAAAACCAAATCAGCACTTGCAGCTGCTGAGCAAAAAGTCAGTAGTGCTGGGTCTGCCATGATGAAAAACCGCTATGTATTTGCGGGGGCATCGTGGGTGACAGGGGCTTTCAATAAGGTTGCAAAGGCTGCTGGGGATGTTGGCCAGAAGGCAAAAGAGAAAGTGGGAAAGGCTGAAGTAGCTGAAGAAGAACAAAAACAAAAAATGATGGATGATTATGTCCAGATTCACCATTCGGAGCCTCCAAAAGCATGGGTGCAACCGAGTGAGCAGCAGCAGCCGCCTTCCAAGCCAGGACCTCCACCAGCACAAGGTTTGGTCCTCTAATTTGTAAATAGGCTGCAACATTTGGAACTCTTTGATTTACTTTGTTTTGTTATACTGTTATGGAGTGGTGAATGTAGGACAGATTGTTATGATTACATTATAGGGATGTGCTTGCATGAATGTCTTGACTTTTTTATTTTTCAAATATTAATAAATCATGTTATTTGTATAAGCAGACTAATTCTTTTAGTTTTTGAAGAATACATAGTTGATTGGTAAATAATTTTAATTTCAATACAAATAGATTGAATTAATTAACTAAAGGTTATATGTCAAATAGTTTTTTTTAATTTAAGATTTTAAATTTTGTCAGTAAAATTCTAACAAACGATGGTTGATCTCTCGGTCTCCAACGCTTTTTTTTATAACCAATAACGCTTATATTCAATGAAATTCTGACAGAATTTTGAACTTTTATTGTCCAGATGAATCAGCCTTGATAGAATACAAGTTTTACCAAAAAAAAAAAAAGTGTATGCCATTATTCCTTTTTTAACTAAGCCAACCAATCACAATCACATATTCTTGTTTAATGGGCCATGCTTGAATGCACAGGCCCATTTCTGACAGAACTCTGGACTAACATCGGCAGGGGGAATGACGTCTCCCAGAGAACTAGCCTTACAGCGCCAGCCATATGTACAAATTCATTTCTGCTCAAAAGGCCACGTATGGCACAACTACCCATAGAGAAAGATACCATAACTTCAAAATCAATTTGCCAGGAAGTTACCTCCAATTAAATATCAAACCAAAAGCAGAGATTGGATCGTCTACAATACCAGTTCACCAGTTTTATAATACAAACTCATAATTTACCGTGCCATACACTTGATTAATGAACTAATATGAATCCTGGATCTCCTCATAAATACTTCGGATTAAAAATTACTCAAATTAAGCGTAGTCAACCCCATTATCAATCAAGTCTCCTCCATCTTAAAGCAATAACTGTTGTATCAAGGTAAAGAATTACACCAAAACCAGAACTGTTGTATAGGCAAAAAATTTTCTATTCATTTCAGTTCACTTGACGCATGCTACATAATCAAATCAACCACAAAGCAACTATTTGACTGTAAGATAACATTAAACCAACTGATATGCACATTCATGCATTCTTAATGACATCTGTTTTTAACAAGACCATAAACATTAAGATCCTGTACATTCAAATTCTATGACAAGCAAAGAAAGAAGTCCAGATAGCAACCCAGATTTAATCTAAAAAGCAGGTCATAAAATTAGGAGAGAATCAACAAATTTGTTAATGAAAAACTACCTAACTAACTTGACCCATCAATTAATTTGGGCTGGCCAACACGCCAGCTATGCAGGTTAAGGACTGAGCAGCCCTTCTGAAGACGAGACCAGATTAACAAGGAATATCCTCACAAAAGTTTTCTTACTAAACATTTGTGTTTGAAAGGCAGATTTCAGTCTAAAGTTTGTCCAAGTATCACAATCCTATTATCAACATTAAGTTTATAAGACAATTTCTCAAGACACCGAAAAATGAGGACTAAGCCCCATCCCCACCCATGCTAACACAACATCCATGCAACAATGACCATATAACTCCTAATACACAGTAGTGATAGACCATCTCATCAGTAATAATCTTTCATACCTACACATCACACGTATCAGTTAAATATTTCATACAATCAAGATCTCCTATATACATAAAAAACCAATGCAAATTCATAAAAAATTTTGAGTTACCATCTAGAATTCAATTTTCATCACACAAGACTTCCTCAAGAGGAATAAAACAAGTCCAATATTTATTGTTAAAATAACTCGCAACCCAAGCCATTTCTGCACCCAACCATATGCAGAAGGAATTATAATCGTGAGAATAAAATGGCATCAAAATGATCCAAGAGGATGAGAATATATGAGGGAACAAAAGTAATTTGAACATGCTTACGATCAAAGAAGATAAGAATAAATTATCCAAAGTAATTTGAAATTTAAATTAGTTAGTAAGAAATGAAAGAAATTGGCATTGGCCATTTATCCAGAAAGGAAACATGAGTAGAAACGAGGAGCATGAGGGTTAAATAGTAATTCAAGATCCAAGCTGATGAAAATCTTCATAGATGGCATTCCATATATCTCTATTAGGTATTGTTATCAACTGTGATATAAAAAATGGTGATCCATTTAAAAACCTGTGATATCTTGAGAGTATAATGTAGCCTTAACTTTATAAATGAGGGGGAAAAAATAAACTAAAATTAAAGGTAGGCATTGTGTCACAGACTACACAATGACTAAATTCACCTTTCCTCAGACAAAGCAACAACACTACTAGAACAAGTTGACATTACTTCAGTTGCACAGAATCAACTTGAAAACACAACTCTAGTGCAACTTTCCAACAATTCACCAACACTCAGGTAGCATGTATTGGAGTACACCACTCGGATGTCAACATAACGTGGAAAGCACACATGCTCAAAGTATTACACTATCTATAGATAGAAAACAAATAAGCATACTAATGGATAAACACAGAAGCACACATGTAAAGCAGCACTGGTTGTTCGAATCAGTGACAGACATATTAAAAAATGCGAGAACAATGCATACTTTTTCAAACCAAAAGATAGCAAAATGTGTTTAAAATACCACAGTTAATGCAGTTAAACTCCTCAATTAGAAAACAGAACTAGCAGAAGTGCGGTTACTAAACAAAACAGCTCAAATCATGAATTAGACACAGTAAAATGGTTTTACTATTCAATGCCATTATGGCAAGTGTAAAATTCACCACCAATACCTTCTTTATTGTGATCTAAAAGAGAAGATAGATTTCAAATCTGACAGTTAAACTTCAGAAACCCTCAAACATGGGACTCAAGGACATGAAATTCGTGCAATACCCCCTATAAAAGAATAGATGTCAGCTGTTCCCATCTGTTTTGACATAGCATTGGTCTGCAACAAATTTGATTGCACAATCCCTACTGTACATTGGGATCAACCAATAGTCTAACTTTAGTAACCGTTTTTCTGATTTTGGCATTATCAATTAATAATGCATTCAAATGTCAACTTAGAGATTCATCACTAAGGAAAAATAACACATATTTTTCTATCATAAGATCCAAAAAGTTATCGGTATTCTTCTAAAAGTATTCTTGAAAACCATGCAAATCACGCAATGAACCATAGAAACCTTGTGTTATCAAGCATTTATGCAATAGAATAAATGAGATCAATCCAACTGCAGCTTTTGTCCAAGATCAGTGCATGCTAGTACATTGATATGTTCTGTGACATTGGCCAGTACATCCATTTGTATTGCACATTACTAACCATTAACTCTAAAAAAGAAGATTCGCTAAAGCATTCTTTCTGGAATGTAATTACTTTACTAAAACTTCCCCTATAAGGATATAGAAATCTCATATTATTTGCAACAATGGTCAGCCAGGTTAAATTATCACCCTTGAACAAAATCTAACAATATAACTAATACATCAATCATCATTGAAAGGAAAAAAGTGTCAATTAAAATCAAGACAATATAACCCCTCAAGTGAATCAACTAATCTAAAATTAGAATTTCTATTAAATATTTTTGCTTAACAACTCAACTAATAATAAGCTTATTGTATTTTTGTTTTCATAATTCATTTGTGATTATCATTAACATGTTAAGTTGCTAGCTACCACAGCAGATCTACATGAATAAATTCTCAACAATGATCAAATGAGGCAAGAAAGCAAGAAAAAGGAAATGAAATTATCATCAACAGAATGACAAAATCCATTGACTAAAGATGGCAAAGGAATAAAAACTTGAACAAATTAAAGAACAAAACTAGAAAAAGTCTAAAAGCACTTAAGCCTCAGAATACAACTTGGTTTTCCTAAAACTTTTCAAAGTATCTTGAGAAGTACCTATGTCCAGAGTAATGGAGGATCGAATATACATGATCAAACACCAAAACACCATGTATTGTTGTCAGGAGGCTAAAACTACCGCCAAGAACCAACCAAGCTACTTATTCACCACTGTACCAACCAACTAACTGCTACCTAAAAGAGAAATATGCAAGGTGCCCGAGTTCGAAATTCAGCAAAAAGGGTCCAAATTTTTAACACAATTTCAATTAACCCAAATCACCAAACCTATGAACCGGCGAGCCAGACACTGTTCTCAGGTATTTGCTAAATATTTGTCAAGTGGAATTCTCACTGTTCTTTTACTTCCTCCCCTTCATTGCAGCAGGTATCCCTTCCCATCTTGGCCTCTTCTTTGCTAAGAACGTTCCTTACTTTCTGCTCACTTGTTCCTTCAAAAACCACTCTGTCAGTCCTACTGACTACATTCCAAAAGAAATCAGTCAATACCTTCTCATAACAAGGCATTTTGGCATAACCAGGAAAGTAATTAATATCTATGATAAGATAACGATTCCCAATTCTTGTATCTCTAATAACATCAAAATTAAAGAGATTCAATTTCATGGCCTTTCTCAAACCCCTAGCTATATCAGTTATAAAACTCTGAGGAGGCAACTGAGTGTCTTCAAGATGCATCATCTCGTAGTAGTTCTCATCAATTTTCTCATTGGTAGCCAAGTTTGAAACCTGGGAAAACGACAAAGAACCTTCGAGACCCTTCAGTTTCTCTTCGGAGTAGTCAGGTAACGACTTCCTTTTCACACATTTCACGTAATCACCTACAACATAAATCTTGAAAATAACTCCTCCATGATTAACGAATTCTTGAAGAACACTTGGTGGCTTTAACCTATTAAAGCCATCCTGGTTAAAAATCAAAGCCATTTTATGCGATTTTGCACTCCCGTCCGCTACTAAAGGCTTCGCTATAACCGGAAACTTCAACATCTCCCAGGTCTGTCGATCAAAGAGCGTTTCCTTGTCGTAAATTACAATCTGCTTCGGAATCCCGAAGGTTTCAGACTGATTCTCAGTCTTGAGTTCCGAAACAACCTGCAACATCGAAATTCGGTTATGTAACCGTTCAATTGCCCCAGGAGAATCAATGATAACCGCATTAGGGTTCTGAACGTGGAATTGTTGAAGCTGCTTCTTCCAATCTTCACCGTACAATTTGTGTAGCACACAATCGAACGGTCCCTGATCCACTAGCGGACGTTCGGTGTCGATCTTGATTAAATCGATGCCGCGTGA
This sequence comes from Mangifera indica, assembly GCF_011075055.1. Lineage (NCBI taxonomy): Eukaryota > Viridiplantae > Streptophyta > Magnoliopsida > Sapindales > Anacardiaceae > Mangifera > Mangifera indica. Next base: position 11,669,775 of record NC_058144.1, read on the forward strand.
TTTCGCAAGGCTAACTAACGAATCTTGAATGAAACTCTTCCGCTTCTTCGGTGCCAAAGCATAGCCTATTCTGAATCTCCGCTCCTCCATTTCAATTTCTTTAAGTTATTCACAAACATTCAGAATTCAATTGAATTCTCTTTAAAAAATGCAAGAGCAGAAACCAGAAGTAATTAATTTCAGAGAGAGACCGATATTAATGCAATTCTCTTCTTATTTTCGAAGAACAAACAGAAAAATTTTGTGGTAAAGTGAATAATGTCTAATGCATGTAGCAGAATAGAGAGAGATATATATAGCTTCGACTAGGGTTAGAGTAGAGAAAGGGCAATGATAAGTTAACCAGGGTTAGCATAAAGGAATTCTTTTGTGTAATATGCAGCATGCTGATTCGCGCTGCACATTCAATGTAACGCGTGCAGATGAAGGAGATAGATGGGGTGTACAGAAATTTAACAGCTGAGATTAGATGGATTCTGGTCAACGTTGATTAATGTTGATTAAGGGGGATGTTTTTGACTGGAGTCTTTTGAGTTAGGTTGAGTTGCGGAAAGATTAATTTTTATGTGACGAAATATTATCTTATAATAGTGAAATTGAATTTTTTTACCACAAGTGGGCCTGATTGTACAACCATATCAACATTTTTGTTCTTGAAACATTTATACCTTAAAATTGTAAACTCCCTAAATTACCTTTATATTCAACCATAGATTTGAATTCGTACAATAAGAACTGTTCACACATGAAAAAACAAAGCAGACGAGACTTTCTTTTTCCTTCACGTGTAAGCAACCTTTTAATGAATTTCAATCACAAAAGGCTACACATATTTGGTGACTCGTGAGGAGATAGCTGACACCAACAAAAATTGTTGTAGCAACGAAGATGACTTGCACTATTGCACCGATGCCAATGCACTTGTCTCTACCCAACGCACTCAACTACGACCAAAAAAGTTGACATTGATCCAGTCATCTCCGTCTAGAAATAAATGCACTTGGATTGCAATGATAGGTCGAGTGAGTATTTCTTTCCATTTTGGATTATGGATTGATGATTCATGCATTTTTGTGTTAGAATTAGGGTTTGGATATATGAAAAGTTTGAAACATTTTTGTTATAAATATTAGTTTAAAACAAATTTATAGGTTTATGGTTGATATTGTTGTGATGTGGTTGATTTTGGATGATTTGAAGAGGGAATGATGTGAAAAGCAGGTAGGCAAGGTCGAGGTGACCTTACCCACACTAGGTGAGGTCGTTATTATGTACTGTTTACCTTGCTTATATTTTGGTGGGATTTAGAGTAATAGTTGTTTTTTGTTTTTTTTTTCAAGAATTTGGAATCAATAGCCAAGAGGCCTACAAGTTCTTGAGGCCTTTGAATTATGGATGTAAATGACATTTCGCATGAAGATGGACATAGTAAGCATCACAAATGATAAACTAACGATGAGCCAATAAGAGATGTTTTAGACTATCTGTTTTGGGCATTACTTGGGATTAGAGCAGACCCAAGTAATGTCGTTCTTATGCAAACTGTATTATTTCGCTTAATTAGCTGCAAGGACCCAATGAGAAAACTTTTGTTCAGATTAAATGGCGTTGATGTTTGTTTTAGCCTTGTAGAGTTTGTTTTGGTGGTTAGTCTCATATTTAAGCATAATACAGAAGTGTCAAACTATGTTGATTTTTTAGAAACACTTTAATTGAAGGAGGAATACTTTTTAGATGTTAAAAGGTCATTAGCTTATTTAGAAAGCAGTTAAAGCACAAATATGGGGAGACAATGATGAGGATGTTGTGAAGTTTGTTATATTGTATTGATCACATGTTGGATTGTTAGGGGCAGACAATAGGAACGTCATCAAAGATCGCTTCTTGTATTTAGGCGATGAGATAAATGCATTCAGTTGCTACCCTTAGTGTTTGGTGTCATTGACTAAGATAGTAACATCTATGCGATAAGGTATACATTTAAGATATAATGAATGTCTATGAAAATACCCACCTTACAAGAGGTTGATCCTTTATGATAACTACCCGATTTTGGGATTCCCAATTACATTCCAAATAAGCATCATGTAATCTATCAAGTTAGATTAGTATATACGATCATAAATACTAACCATAATTGTTGTCAATTAGACAGTATTAAATTTATGAGACAATGGAAAACATATCACCATTTATCTATCTCCAAGTAGATGATCGAGTCCCTTCTATGATTAAGTGGAAGATCGTTGTCTTATCATCGTAGGATGATATGGTAGCAATTTTGGACAATTCTCCAATAAGTGGATCATTCATACCTTTTTGGTTGATTGTTTGATATTACATTTATTTACTTCTAACGAATTTTCATTATGTTCTAAGAGGTTGTTACACTTGTATTGTGTCGAACATAAATTAAGCGAGAGACTAGTGGGAAGAGGGTGGAGTTCAATAAAGTTCTTGTACTATAAGATACTATAGATATTAGACATGACGATATATCATCACTGATGGTTGATCATAATGAGAAAGTTCCTTCATTTCAAGCAGAACAACCTTGATTGTACAAAAGCTATAAATGTTTACATGAGTACATCATGAGCCAAGAGATTTGGTTTTCTTTTGACTTAACACAATGATGTACCTACGACAATGTTGTTTCAAGTCCAAATTCTGATAAATGGTTAGATGTCATGAAATCTAAAATAGACTTTATATACTAAAACCAAGTATATACTCTGGTGGATACACCTAAAGGGATAAAACTCATATGATGTAAATAGGTTTTTTTTTTTAAAAAGCTGATATGGAAGATAACGTCCATACCTATAAAACACGAATGGTTGTCAAAGATTTCACTTATAGATATGACATTGACTATGATGAAATATTTTTGTCAGTCGTTATGCTTAAATCTATTACGATTATGCTTGCTATAGCTACATACTACGACTATAAAATTTTTTAAATGGATGTCAAGATTGCTTTCCTAAATGATAACCTTGTAGAGGATGTCTATATGGCATAATTCGATGATTTTGTTCTTACTAGACAAACAGATAAAATATTTAAGCTAGAAATGTCCATTGACGGACTTAAACAGGCTTTGAAAAGTTGAAATATTCATTTTGATGAAATTGTTTGTAAGTTTAGATTTATAAAAAATGAAGATAAATCATGTGTATATAAGAAGATCAATAAAAGTGTGATTACATTTTTGGCATTGTATATCAATGACATCTTAGTTATTGGAAATGACTTATCGAATTTGCAATCAGTAAAAGCTTGAGTATCTAAGTGTTTCTCCATGAAAGACTTAGGAAAAGCAGTCTACATTGTTGGTATTAAAATTTATCGAGATAAAAAGTGTACACTATTAGATTTAAGTCAAAACACATATATAGACAATGTATTAACTAGATTCAACATGGAAGAATTCAAGAAAAGATTTTTGCCATATCCCATAATGTATATTTTTTGAAAGAGATGTGTCCATATACACAATCTAAGAGAGATAAAATGAGTAAGGATCCTATATACTTCAGCTATATGATCAATCATGTACATCATGCTATGTACAAAGATTGATGTCTCATACATCTTGAACATTTGTAGTAAATATCATTCTGATCCAGGTGAAAAACATTGGATGACTATTAAGAAATCCTTAAGTACATGAGAAGGACTAACAATACATTCTTAGTTTATGAAAGGGAATATGAAATTACTATAAGAACCTACAATGATGTCAGTTTTCAAACTAATCAAGATGATTACAAATTTCAATCAAAGTTTGTGTTTTGTTTGAATGATAGTACAATTAGCTGAAAAAGCTCTAAGCAAAATATAGTAGTTGATTCTACAATAGAGTCTGAGTACATTATCCTTTCAAAAGAGATCGTATGGATCAAGAAATTTATAACTAAACTTAGAGTGGTTCTAAGTATAGCTAAGCTAATTGAGATCTATTGTAACAATAATGGAGCTATTGCTCAAACAAAAGAGTCATAGTCTCATTAGAGGTCCAAGTAGATAGTAAGATGATATCACTTGATATGAGAAATTGTACAACAAAGTGACATACAAATAGCAAGGATTGATATATATAACAATTTGGCTGACTCACTGAAAAAAGTATATGTAGCAGTAGAAGCATGATACACATATAGTTGAGCTTGGTTTTAGATTTACAACCAATTGGTTATAGTGTTAGTAGGGGATTGTTAGGGTAAATGCCCTATAACCAATTGAATTTGGCCTTTGCGAATGTAATTGTATTAATAATAAATACAATATTTATTGTTATTCAATTCATATGTTGTTTATTTATCTGATCGTATAAATAACATGTCTTTAGAATAATAGAACTGTGATAACGGGATAAGATGATTGATCGTGGAAACTTTATGTACACTTTTAGTGGCCATTCTAGAAACGTCTGTAATCTCAACATTACAATGAAAAAGGACATATGTAATGATAATAAGATTATCATACTATTAAGTGACCTCATCAAAAGTGGCGACAGTTCTCACTGTTAAAGTTGTTATAGACAACTTGATGTAACACATAGATGCACATATAGTTATATTCATCAGACTGATCTGACTAGAGGATATTCATATGAATGGTTGCTTTAGTGTTTATAAAATAAATTCTCTAAATACCACTGGTGTATGTGATCATTCGATTAGAGGGACCCAAACCATCTCGTGAAAAGATAGATATAGTTTGACATTATCCAATGTGTTGTCACAATAAAGGTAACTATAAAGGTAGTAATAGACCGTATCATGAGATACATGGAGATTATAGTTTATTAATAAAAGATTCAACTCTTACGCACAAGAGAAGATATCTTACTTGAGAATACTGAATAACATCTATGACTACCTAAATTTGTGATCATAATGGGATGAGATTATAGTCTAATCTATGTCATTCATTGATATGTATCAATTCAAACTGAGGACTTACTGAGATAGACACATTTCTATGTCTCACGCTTAAGAGATATTGGTTGATGAAATGATTGCATTGCATATAACTTAATGTTGTAAAAGCTTAAGAGATATCTGCTGACACTATCGTTCAAGAGGTTATGATGTCTTGCTAGAGGTCAATCTTGGTCTATATATAAATTCAATTTGAATTTAGATATTATCAATTCAATAGAAAACTTATAGCTTACATATATATAGGATTTTATTCATACCTAGATATGAGGATTATTTGGTGATAATTTCAGTGTTTAGGGAACGAAAGAATCAGTTGACTATGTTTTGACCAAGTCAAATTTGGTATGCTTGGTGCCACTTGGCACCATGTAATATAAATAATACATGGCACAACTGACAAAATATTGTCTAGTTGTGTAAGGCATAAAATCATGTCGGGTGCCATAATTTATGTGTCGCCCATGCATGGTTTGAAACATGTTAGTTGTGCATGTTTACATGCCAACTGTGCATGTGTGTTGAAGGTGATAGGTTTGGATGACATTCTTATTGCACTCGAACACCTATACATATAAAAGTGTGTGTCAAAATTATAACTGATATACAACATTTAAAAAAAAAAAAAACTAGTCATAGGTTTCTATTTTCTCTTCTTTTTCTCATGAACACAATAATCCAATAAAGAAGCTCTAACACACTTCTCCTTGGATTGCCTCTTACGTGTTCATGTGTCGTGTGGATACCCAAGCGCTACTTATTGAGGGATGGATAGTTTTCAATTTTAAGCCATATATAGATTTGGAAGAGCCACCAATGTAGGTATAAACATAAAACACTTTATAAGTGTTTTGTATATTCATGATTATATGTTCTAAAACAAGTATCCTTATTAGGGGTTTTTGGGATTTTTTATTTTTAAAATTTTTAATTTCATTGTGTTGTCAGTTATCTGCCCCTTAAAACCCTACATCTTCCTCATGTACAAGCGTTCCCCTATGAACGTCCATCTTTTGTGTCTTCCACCCCCAAGATTCTTATAAGGCCTCCCCTGCAAGACACTCATTTCACAACAATGTTTATAACGATATCTCCGAAGACCTCTGCAATAGCTATTTTTGCATCACGTATCTATGATTAATTGTTAAATGCAACAACTCTTCAACTAGCAAGTAATGATGATGCGAGGAGAGATGCAACAACTCAAATCCTCATTAATATATCAGATGAAAGTACTTGAGGATTCAAATTTTCAGAGATTAGGATCAGTCCAAGTTCATGATAGGTATATATTTTTTTTAATGTTTACATGCATTTAAACGTTTTATCATGAAATGACATGTATGCAAAATGTTCAGGTAGATGTGCCCCAACCGGTGAATGTACCCTAATAGGAGTATATGCCTTAGGAAGAAGTTTTACCCCAACAAAAGGTTTTGCCCAATCATGAAGATATGCCACACCAAGTGGATGTCTTCTAGAAATATCCCAAAAAGGCTCTTATAACTCTAAAAAAGTCAATATTTGGTCATGTTCTTCAAAAAGTTAAATAGTTCATTAGTCTATTTACCAATCTGATGAAGATACAAAAGATCGTTATAGTGAAGAATAATGCACCCATTAATGCACCAGTCGATTAGTTTGAAAGCAAGCTTGTTGTTGTCTTTAACTCAACATTTATACAACTTTACTCAACATTCAGTCGATGGTATTGTAGTGTATTGGATAATGACAACAAACGTGTCTTCCTCGTTAGACTTAATGGTACCATTGGATATGTGACCAAAAGCGCATTCTAGACCTTATTGGTTACGTAAAGGTTGTGATTGGATAATAAAACTATACATACTTGTCTTATGAGTTTCAGGATAGTAACTTATTTTACTTCACATGCTTAAGTTATGCTCCCAATTATTTCTAATACAACACATCAAAACTTCCCTCGAAATACTTTGTTGTGACTTTCAGTATAATAACTGGACGACAATGTTTGCATAGTTTGTGGCACCTCTATCATTCCAAGCACAAGGGTTAAAAAGGTTCGCTTTAGAAATTGAGTGGCTATCTTTTTTTTTTTTTTTTTGCATCAAATTCATAACTTCTCCCTCTAACCGTCCAATGAATACTTTTAGGCATAAAGCTTCGTTGATAAGGTGGTATACTTTTTTTTTTTGGTAAGTTAGGTGGCATACTTTTACTTGTTCATTTTGCTATATAATGTTACATTATTTTTAATCTGCATTGCACACTAGGGATGCTTTCCCATTAACTTTAACAACCAACACTAGGTTTATGGTGAATTGATTATGAGTGATTGGACTATGTATGTGTATGATTCCGTAGAATAAATAACAAATAAAACTAAAGTTATAAAGTTGATGACACCTTTAGGATATTGTTGTACATAATTACGGTTAGCAATTACTATCAATTAAGGGGCATTCAATCATCGCCTACTCTAACCAAGTTAAAATTTAAACTTGTCCATCTAGTCCCTAAGCATGAAACAACAATGAGAGACTGTGGAGTTTATATGTTGATGTTTATAGAGTAACTTACCCGAGGTTACATGTTTAACTTTTTAGCCAAACATTTAAAGTTACTTAGAAACTGAATGGCCGTGTGCCTATACCACGACAAGACATTTGGTAAGAAACATTTTATGTTTATGTTATACATTTACATGATTTATTTTAATGTTTTCTTTATTGAAATATTTTAGATGTCTATACAAAAATTGAGGACTATATTTAATGGAAGGAATAGGAGGTTGATGGCATAATTTTTGTCGTATGATTTATTTTGATATTTTCTTTATTTAATCGTTTTGTATTTAATCACTTTGTACTTGTTTCTTTATTCACATTTGTATTGAATCACATAGTCATGCATGGTTATTCAACATCAAAGTGGTGAAGTAAATATTATACATATGCAATAACTATCAATTAAGAACTTTAAATTACATCAAATCAAAATGAAACTGGATTGGAGAAGAAATCAACGTAATTGCAACTTATCTAACTTGTATACCTTCAGCATAACTTCATTACATACTTTACAGGAAGTACCATCCAAACAGCCTATGAAGGTATGCATAAAAGACATGTGCACCATTTTTTGTAACAAAGCCATTTGTCTTGCACCAACTCATCTAAAGTTTTGTAACTATGACCCTATACCTAAAACAAATTAAGATAGCAGATTAATCTTCAATAGAACATAAACATAACCCATAAAAAAAATTAAAGGAGCAAATTATTTTAGCATTAAATTACAATAAAAGTCAATACACAAATAAACCATGATAAATTATTCATTCGAATAGGTTAGGCAGTGGCTATGATAGTGTCATCCTTTCCTACTACCAAATTCATAAGATGAGATAACAATAGGCACTAGAGTTAGACTCAAACAATTCAATTTACCATATCCAAGTTATTGACATTAGTTATAGTTATATTGCTAAACTTCCTTTCTCTGTGATGACTTTCTTCTATGGCTAGATGGACTACTAGACCATCGTTGTTGCATCATAAGTGGATAAATTGTTGGCAGATTAGATAGTCATGCCCAAGTTGATTGATCCTCAAGTGGATTAGCATCTTCTATATATGTTGCTCGTAAGTATTTGGTTGAGTAATATACACTTGCTTATCTAAAACAGTCCAAGAGGTTATTGAACCTTGTTATAGTTGTGATATATGTAGATTGAATCTGAGAAAGCTAAAATTTATCACAGTTATATGTCTATTGTATAAGATCCATGAAGGAGACCTGTTGTCATAATCATGTACTTCGTATAGGACTAGACTCGAGCCGAGCCAGCTCGAGCTCGAGCTCGAGCTATTGTCACAATCATGCACTTCGTATATGATTGAACTCAACTCGAGCCAGCTCGAGCTCGGTTTGGTTGAGCCCAAAACAAGCTAGGCTTAGCCAAGTCCAAAATTTTTTATACAAAACAACATCGTTTTGATCAATATATATTAAAAACGATGTTGTTTTGATAACGAAAAATAAGCGGAGCTGAGCCAAGTCGAATTCGAGTCTGAAATGAGCCAACCTTAGCTGAGCTCGATCGAGCTCGAGCTTGAACTCGAGCCACCCATATATGAATCGAGCCGAGCTTGAGCTCGGCTCGATTCGAATCTAGCCCTAACTTCGTATCCGTTGATGTTGATTAGTTTGACCGACATATTGGTAGATTTACGCACATGTCTAGTAATCTTGTCCTTACCCCATAGTGTTAACAAGTGAGATCTTCTACCTTTTTAAGCAAATATATATATAACACCAGTGTTGTCACACTTATACATATCAAAATATTGTTAGATGCATATTTAAATTTTAGTCAAATATACCTATCAGGTTGCATTTATTGTAAAACTAATATTCTATTGTGCTCTGAATAAACTCAACTAGTATGATGATAGACAAAATGTGAGTAATCCATGAGAAAATGTTAAAAGACTCAACAATATTGGTTGTCATGATATTGCATCGCCACTCTCCAAAATTGGCACACACTCATTTTTCATACCCAATATTGGTCAAATAGGCTATAACACCGACATTTACTTGGATAATTTTATTCATGGAAAATTCTAAATTGTAAAGGTGATATGCCTTGACAACCCTCCAAAATAATTTTTCTATATGCTTGGTTTTTTTTAACTACATACACATGTTACCTTTTACATAATAGGTAAAAAAGACCATGGAGAACATGAGGTATCACATTCACCACTAATGCAATGATTACATGATACCAATCATAAATAATGGCCAAGTCTTACATCACCAATGCATATATGTAAGTATTTTAAGAACGATGTCCATGTCTTCATTCCTTTTATCCCTTTGATATTGAAGGTCAGTGGATAAATTTGATTATTGTCATCTTTTGCAATAGTAATGAAAAAAGTCTCAAGGTACTTTTCCTTTAAATGTGAAACATTAATGCAAATCACTAAGTGACAAAACTGTTAAAACCCCTTTATCGATCAACCCAATGTCATGAATAAAAATCGGAATTTATTTTTCATGTTGGTATCAATATGTGTTACGGATCCTTGGTTCTTTAGCTTCAAATTGTGACAATACTTAGGAAAGAGCATAAAAGACTCTTCAAGATATCCTTGTAATGCATTTATTGTATATGACTTCACACATCACATTGTTTGTATGAAATGTCGATCCTGTACCTATTTGCTATGTCGTAAAAAATTTCCTTCGGTTGATGGAGGTGATCAACCACAAACATTGATTTAAGGATGATCTCTAATGCCCTGACACTAACCTATTTATGATGTGGCAATATTTTATCTCATGGGCAAGTGTATGTATCACCCATATACAGTAAAACCTAATAGTCTTTATCCTCATCTTTTCTTGCTCATACCTTGTTTATATGTACACATAATTTCATATCGCTTCTTATTAGAGTAACCTACTCTCCATTGAAAACTTGTCTCTAAAGCATGTCTTTCATATAAAGTTTTCAATTTTGCCTTCAAATTGAAAAACCCATTACTTTTAAATTTTTGTCTCTTTGTGTTTTACAGTTACTAATACCTACATTCTTAACATCCATAATGGCCTTAAGAACCTATTGAAATGGATTAAGATTATGAGTGTGATTTGTATATGTTTTCGTGATTTATAGAAACATGATGTCCCGTATTACACTCGACCTCGTGATTACAAGCATTGGTTGCACTTCTCTCAACATCTGTTTGTACATTGGACATCTCATGGTCTTAGATCAATACATCATACATGTTTTGAACATCATCATTGTCATCATTATTATTACCCACAATATCATAATAGTAATCCTCATCCACATCATCATCATTATCATCATCATCACAATGATTCACATCACACTTTTAAAAACTTTATGGTTATGTCCAATTGTATGTTGAATAATCCTCTCTTTCTTTCTCATGAACCCTTTTCATCTTATAGATTGTCTCTTCTTTTAATATGACTTTTAGTAACATAAAGTTTTGTCGATCTTTGTCTATTTGTAGTTACCACCATCACATACTCAAGATCATCATCATTTTGAATCTTACATGGTTTTCCACCAACTGATGCATTGCTTAGGATAAATATGTGCACATTTGATTGACTTTGATTGTAAAATGATAGCATAATTTTGTCACAAATCCTTTGAAATCAATACTTGTGTCAATGCAGATCACTCTCTCATCCTTACCCACATATCTCATTACATTGTTATCACATGTAATCCATTACCTTCTTAAACAAATTTTAAATGCAATTTTTTTTCCATTTTTAACTTAAAATAAACTTGCAATGTAAAGTAAATAAACTTAGATAATTAATTTGGAATTTAAGGATCAAGAAGAATTCGTAGTCAAGACGATCTCTCCTTGACTAGGTGATATTGCCTGGTCCATTTTTTAAGTACATTTTTACCTGATTTTCACCCCCAAAGACATTGTAAACAACCATTCCACATAATTAATATTCTAATTAATTTAACTGACAAATAACAATATTGAACAATAAATTAACATTTCCCATAAATCACCTACTTTGTATAATATAGATTATTTGGTTTTCAATTGTTAAACAAAAATATACATAAAATAAGGGTATAGATCAACACTAACCTAGATTAGGATAAGTTTTTTATAAGGGCTTTGAAAAATATTTGTTTTTTACCGTTCAAAGGTCAACTCTTCCTTGTGTTTTTAAGGTTGAAAACAACGGTATTTTACACATCATGCCAGACTTTGTAGTATAAATGTTTAGTTAATAAAATGTGTAGCAAATTTGTATAGGTAGACCCTTAAAGTGGTAAAATATTCAATTTCTCTTTATAATATGTGTAATGCAATTAGAACTCCTCATCCATCACATTAAGGATAGATTTCAAATTAAGCTAGTTTGTATTCAATTTTTAATTTGATTCAAACAAGCTTAACTTAATGAGATCGAGCTTTAGGACTTTTTATTATCAAGTTTAGGGGTGTTGAGCTTATTAAACTTGGGAATATGGAAAAGTTTAATTTAAATAAGCCAAAATGATGTAGTTTTAACCAATATATATAAAAAATAATATCATTTTAATCAATTTTAGTTTTGCTACGATAACAAGTAGAGCTCAACTCGATCTTGATACTATAGCCAAACTCAAGCTTGATTCCCCTCAAGGCAAACCAAGCTCTATCTGATTTAAGAGAGTTCATTGAGCTTGAGTCTAGAATCAAGCTAAACTCTTTTAAGCCAGACCGAACTTGACCTAGTCTAAGTTCAAGCTCAATTCGACTCATATCGATGCCTAAACCACATTAATTTAAATCACTTTTAAAAGCAAATAGAGACTAGTGGATAAACATTGTTTTAGCTAACAACTTAAAGTAGAACTCTCTAATAGGATATAGTTTCTTCTAGAAGCTACAAATAGGAAACAAATATCAAAACAACCATAACTATGTAATATATCATACATTCAATAATTGCTTTTTATTGTTAGGAAATCTCTTCACTCAATTTAGACAATCAAAATTGAAGTGTAATTACTCTCTTATTGTTGATGTGATTTCTTGTTACCAATTGATGCACACAATTAAAACCTAGCACAAGTTTGGCTACAATAACAAGTATTAGAATTTAAAAAGACTCAAGCTGGACTATTATGGTGTGTGTGAGAAGATAAGTAAGAAAATAAATTCAACACAAGATCTTTTACACAGTGCAGTTTAATGATAGGAATGTCTACCTCCATGATATTGCCACTAGTATAAGTGTAGTAAGAAAAAAAAAACACAATGTAATATGTAAAGTTGTAGTGTTTACAATGGTTACATTCCTCTTTCTTTTCACTTAATTCCTCATGTCCTATTTCTATTTATATATAAGATTCTTAGAGGGAAAAATACATTTATAACTTCCTTAAATTAATTTGTATTTGAATTTAAGTGAGACAAAATTATGCATCAACGGTCACCTTGATTATAACAGAAAATAAAGTCTTGTTGGATGAATATTGTAAGGATATCATGTCATTGAATTTGGATAAGTTCATTTCTTGATAAGGGTGTAATTTTAGTTTTGACTTAGAGATAATTCATCATTTCATGAGTTGTACAATGAGAGTTATATATTCGCTAATCACTTATCTAAATGTCTAATATTTTGGATAAGATTTCAATAGGTTGTGGAACTCGGAATAGAATACTATTTAATCGTTCTCTATTGATGATCACATATGATTGCACTTCAAAGATTAATTTTAGAGTGGACTTTTTAATCTCATAAAACTTATCAAGTTTGAATCATAACATTGTTAATCAAATCACCAACTTTTTGTTACCTAAGACAATCTTACATGCAAGTTTAAAATATGTGTGCTTGTCTAGATGTCTAATATTTCGGGTAAGATTTCAATAGGCTATGAAATTTGGATTGAAATATTATTTAATCACTATATGTTGATAATCGCATCTGATTGTACTTCAAAGATTAATTTTAGAGAGGACTTTTTGATCTTATAACATTTAGCAAGTTTGAATCATGACAACATTAATAAAGTTACCAACTTTGTCTTACCTAAGACAATCTTACGTGCACGTTTAAAATATGTGCAATGAAAGGAAATTTTCTCACATTTTTCGTGTTGATTGTTCCTTTGACAATATACTACAAAATAATGTAGGGCGAATATAAAGTTGGTAACATCATTGGAGATAAAAAAGGGTTTCAGATTTGAGAATATTTGTTCTTTTGACTTAAAGTTACTTACAAACAATCAAACTTGTATTCACCAAATAAAAGTGAGTCTTTTTTTTTTAATTTCTTTTTATCAATAATTTTATTAAAATTATTATATCTGTAGGTCAGTCATTTTAGTTAGTCAATAATTGATTTACTAACCAAGAAAAAATTTTGCGTTATAAATTTTAAATAAAAACTATTGTTTCAAACACAATACATGAAAATAATAACTTTTACAAAGAAATCCAAAAAGTATAAATTATATTTTTAGTTTTATATACAAATAATCACGTATTATTATGAGATTAAATAATTAAAAATAAAATAATATTTAATTATATAATAATATATTATCATTAATGCATATTATTTATACAAATAGATCTATTGTTTTTTAAAAGAGATAGACATGATTGATACAAAAAAGTGAGCACAAAATTGAATATTGGTAGTTTTCATAATATCAAATGTCTAGGGACACAGAATCCAAATTTCTTGACCCACTTGGGTTGATGATGAAGATATATCAATTTGTAACGCATCGTTTTAGTGGGATTGGGTTTTGAGCTTAAAATTGGATTGGGTAGCTGGCAATTAAAAATAATAAGGTAGATACAAAGCATTCATGCTTCCACTAACAACAAAAGCTTTAAGGAAAAACAACCCACTACTCCTACTTTCTTTTCTCTTTTAGCAACTTTTCTCACACAAATTTGATTTGGTTAGTTCACTATATTATGCACTTCATTATCATAACTTGTGAAATAAAAAATAAATCTCTCATCAATTGCTTACAGGGTTTCATAAATGTGATAAAAACTCAAATCCAGATATTTAATATGAAAGTTTTAATACCTTACTAATTTTAATAATTTGTAGTCTTTCAACACATTAATTTATCAAAAAGGGTATTCTAATACAATCCAAATTTGATCTCTTTTTATTTTTATTTATTTTTTTTACTAAATGATAAAATAAGAGTCTTTTTTTTCCTAAATAATACAATAAGAGTTTTCAAAAAATCACAAGGTTTGAAGGTTGTATCATGAATAATCAAATATTTAATCAAGTTTATTATTTCCTCATGCAAAATATGAAGTTTATTACGATCGGAAATACTTTTGAGTAAGGCTCCATTCTTTATTACACGTTTATGGGTTTTCATTGTATATTTCATTCAATCAAGTACTATATCCCAAGTTGTGTTGAAACAAATAGTATAATTATAATACCTAAAACATATTGAAAGACATTGCCGTATTATTAAAATACTTAAAACATATAAAAAGACTTGGCGATTAGAAAAAGGGTCTGACGTTATTCAACCAAATGTTTAGCCTTAAAACACTTTTCGCCCACTAAATATAGAAATCACACTCTTTCTTCTAAAAGATAATTCTATTAAATAAACTTAAATGTTATAAGGGTAAAATAGTAATTTTATAGTCCAAACTTTTGAAAAAAACTAAAAAGAATAATTTTTTTTTTCTCACCTTACCCTTTACCACCTATAACAACTTCATCTCTCCTCTATCTCACAAGAAACTTTTTACGACTTCTTTCAATGTTGTCATAACCTCAAAACGTCAATTGTAGATGATGTGTCACTTGTTCCATTAGCCAACTCAACATTATCTGTGCCAACTCTTATAATGGGATGTTGTGGCTGGAGGGTTATTTTATAAAGTATGATAATACATCATTGTTAAGGGGGGAGGACAAAACCATTAGTTGCATATGACTTAAACGGTGAGCAAGGGAGGCAATAACAATGGTCAATTGAGGCAGTGGAGCTCATTGGTTTGGATATTGAAAGGGTCGGTTGGGTGAAGTGCATACAACAAAGAGGTGAGAGATGGTAGGTGGGGGGGAGAGGGTGGCCAATAGAGGGTTGGGAGCAGGGGATGACTTCTTAGAGTAAAGAGGTGGAACTCGATGGTTGCAATAATGTTGGTAGGGACTAACCAAACCTTTTCAAATGTTATTCAAACTAGCATAAACCAATTAAGAAGAAGAAAGTATTAATACAAATTTGATCCAAATGAATATTTTAAAATTGTATTATTTTGAAACGATATGGCAATTTGAAAATGAAATAGTCAAAGATGCTATGATTAATTAACTTTTTTATGTTGTATAAGATTCTATTCTATTAACAAAGTTAAGTTTTGGGTGAAATAATGTGTTTATAATTGTGGTGGATGAAAATTTTGTTAGGCAAACCTTGGGTGGAAAGTTGATTTTTCTTGTAGAAATATCAGGGGGTGGGAAAGGTATATCCAACTATGAAAAGAAGAGAATAATGTTAATATTTGGATGGACTTGGCGATCAGGTAAGTCTTATAATTTGCTTTAAAAAACGAACTCATTATTATTATAATAATAATTAGAGTAACTTTCGATCTACTTTAATGATGTTTTCCTTTAAATTTAAAAACTTGTTAAAGTGAATTGGATCATCCACTAACCAATTTGTTCTTGAAAATGACATTCTGGCCTCTCATAGGTTATACAATATATGCCGAAAGACTTATTCCCACCTAGGCCAAACTCTCACCCTCCAGTTTTTAAATATCTAAACACTTATTTATGAGTAAATTTTTATTAAAAATCTCAGTTAAAATTAAAGATAAAATCATCATTTAATAAAAAAATTTAAGTTTTATTATATTTTTCTCCTTAAATTTAAAAAACTCACAATTTTTCTCTAATCCAAAGTTTGAAAAGTGACAATACCTTCTAAGATTTGTTCCTCACCTCTCCCGCCATCGGCCGTCCTCCCTCTCACCTTATCTCTCCTTCCGGTCTCCCTCCCTTGCCTCTTTGGCCAAGATGAAGACTAGGGCATTTGGCCTATGATATATGTTAAAAATTAAGCAAACCTTTCTTCATTGATATATATATATATTTAATGAGCAATGTTATGTGTATATTTTTAGTATATAATATAGATACACAGATGATATATCATTATATAATTAGATATTACTTTATATTTAATTCAATATCATGTAATCACATAATAGATAATCTATATATCTAAATTATATATAAAAATATATACATATAATTTTATTAATATTTAATATATTTAGACCATATAATATAATTTTATATAAATATGAGCATCTATATACAAGTCTTAGTTTTTACGCCCCCCACGTAAGAAGTCTGGCTGAAACAAAGGGTGAAATTCTTCAGGAATCTCAAGTTCTAAGGTCCAATGTTGTTTCGATTCTTGATATATGGGTAAAGGAAGGGCCTATTAAACAATCTAAGATGTTTTATGATATTTTTAAAGCTTTAAAATGCATTCAATTAATATACAGAAAATTATATATATATATATATATATATATATATATATATATATATATATATATATATTAATTCTTTTGAAAATTGTAAAGCCACCAAATACTCAAATAATTCTGTTTTCTTGAATATGACATTCCTTCTTCTCTTCCACATAATAGAATGTTAATTAATAATTAAGCATGCTATTTTGTTCACAAAACTAGAGATATATTATCTTTATTTTTTTAAAAAGGGCCACAATAAAGTACTGGGCCAGTTCGAACCAATATGGTCATTAATCGTCGCTCATTCATATATTGGGCTTAATATACAGCTTTGTCATGTAGACTTTGGCGCTGTAGTGCACAAACAGGAAAGCCTTTATAATTCAAAGTTATATTCACCAATAATGTTATACGTATATATTTTTATTATATAATTTAAATATATAAATAATATAATATAATTATTTATTATTTTATTTTAATTTAAAATTATTAAATTACATGATGATATATCATTTGTATATAAAAAATGTATACCATGTATGCATAGTTTTATTGAAATAGATAACACTAACATACTCATTCATAATGATACAATAATATATAATTTAGTAATTTTGAAATAAAAAAGTAAATAAATAATTATATTATTCACTCATATGTTATAATGTTAATTTGTATAAGTAATTTAGTAAGATTTGTTTGTACATATAATTCTATTTTATTTCAACAATAAAATTTATCCCTTAGGGGTTAACAATTTTAAAGATGTAAATTAAGCTAAGTCACTCACATATCAAATCATATCGAATTAAGCTCAAACTCGAGTCGCTTAAATCAACTCTCATGTTGAGCTCAGTTTTAAAGATTTAAAATAATTGAATCAAACTCAAATGAAAAATTACTCAGTTCCGCTTAACTCAATTCACCCCATTGCTTGGGGCCATTAAAAAAATTAAAATTTAATATTGAAATAATATTTTATTTCATTTTATTGTAATAATTTCAAAAGTTTTGAAGGTATTATCTTGCATATGAAATTGTTGGTGCAGTGTTTCTTACTCCAACTTCTTTCTAGAAAAATACAACCGATGTTTCGTAGTCATTGTGGGCATGTCTTTGTCGACAATTGAAAGCAAATCTTGAACAAATACCATCGAATACTTCAATAATGTGGACTTTCAAAAGCAACTATGCTCTATTTTTTCTTTTTCTTCCTTCCTCCTCCTTTTTCGTACCTAGTAATAAATTTCTCACTTTCCGTGGATCTTCTTATCTTTCTTTTCATGACTTATTTTATATTTTTTTTCAAACTTTATAATGAAATCCTTTTTCCAATCTTTTACCAATGGCTTAAAGGGGACCATTAACTTGCGCGTGGCGCTGGGTGGTCAACACGGCCGGTTGAAATTGTGCACAAATTTATTCACCTTAATGTCAAATATTATGTGATACAATTGAATATTATATTGGCCAAAAAGACTTATTCCCACCCAAGGTTTGATGAAAACCCAAATTCAGATCTGTTAATTTTTGAAAATTTAAATACTTATTCGTCTGTTAAATTTTATTGTCACTGTCAAGATAAATAAATTTTATTTAAACTTAAATTTTAGAATTATCCTAAAGTTTTAAAATTTTATTTTTTCCCATACTCTCATATTTTTTAGGTTTAAAAACTGACTTTTTTCCCTCAAGTCTAGGGTTTCAATCTCTCATCTTTTTTCTAAATGTAGTCATTTCCTACCTTCTGAAAAATTGTAGTTTCACCCCCTCTTACAACATCAGTTTCGAGATCAATTCTAGCGTCGTTCTCCCTTCATTGCTGACATCCTCCTTTGCTGAGACCTAGCTGATGTCGCATCCTTCCTTCACCGCCTCCCACTTCTCTCATGTTTAGCGTAAAATCTAACCCAAATCAAGCTAGAGATCTCGTTCAATTTCAACCTGATTTGCATTAATGCTAAGGAACAAAGAATAAGTGTCAATGCCAACGTGATGAGAAGCATCAAGAACAGAGCACCTTGGTCGTCATCGTCTAAGATGAAAATGGTTTCATCTTCGTCTGAGATGAAGATGAATCTTTGTCTTTATCTAGAGACAAAGACAAGTCTTTTTTAATCAGGAATGGAATGAAACTCAGAGAGAAACCGAGTGGGAGAGAGAATGCGGTCGCCACCGTATCCAGTCGCTGACAATGCTAGTTGAAAAAATCTTAGTGGAAAATGTTTATTTTTCAAACTTTAGATAAAAAGAATTGGTTAGTTTTTAAATCTAAAGAAGAAAATGTAATAGAGTTTTAGTTTTTTATATAAATTTGTTAAATATCAATTTTACCATTGACAGTAATAAAAAAATTTAATAGATTAGTAAATATTTAAGTTTTTAAAAGTCAATATATGTGAATTTGAGTTTACACAAAATCTTGGGTGGAAAAAAGTCTGTTGGCCTATTATATTATATGGTCTTAATTTCACAAATTATAATAATATGAATTGCTTCATGTGTTGACAGGACACTACAGCTTCTGTCTAATGGCACATGTCGTTACAGCTATCGTCTCAATCCACATAATTCAATTATCAGTTTAAAATAATATATTTTTATGAATTAAACAAAGAGGCAGTGTCGCACAATTACACTACGATAAATCTTTCGTAATGGGAGGAACGATGTTTTGATGTAATAATAATATTGTTATAAAAAGATTTTGCTTAATAAGACAATGACAATGTCTGTTGGCTCATAATTTCAATTAATTTTTAGCATTGCCCAAGCAATTAATGAGTGCCCTCATTAGCAGTCAATATGTAAGCAGTAGCACCCAAATGAGCACTGTATTTATTCCAAAATCAAATTTGTATCCAAAACAAGCGATGTACCAAAATTGGTTATTAATAATGTAAAAGAGTTGTTTGATTCAAAAATGGACATTAATAATAGGCCAAATGACTATTTCCCATCCAAGGTTTGATGTAAATTCAATTTTTCATTTGTTAATTATCGAAAATTTAAATATTCACTTGTCTGTTAAATTTCATTATTATTGTTAAGGGTAAAATTATAATTTATTAAAATATTAAAAAAACTAAAAAATTATCATATTTTCATCCGTCAGGTTTAAAAACTAACAATTTTCTACACCCAAAGTTTGACAAACTTATATTTTTCCCTAGGTTTTTTCCAGCACATTGTCAATAGTCAAAGACAATGATGTTCTCTCTTCCTCTTGACTTCTCTGTCAATCCCATTTCGTTCCTGGCCAACCTCGTTTGATGAAATCTGGAGACGAAGGCGTTTCTTCATCTCCTAATGAAGACAATGATTCATCTTCGTCTCTCAAATAATGATGACATGTCTTTTTCATCTAAGACGAAAACAAATTGTGTCTTCATCTAGAGACGAAGATGAATCTTGTCTTCATTAGGAGAGGAACAATGGTCTTCGTTGACCATTTTCAAGGTCAATGACGACTGTAAATGGGACGAGAGTGAGAGAGGGAGAGAGAACTCCGCCGTCATCATCTATGGCTACCGACAGTGATGGCTAGAAAAGTCTACAAGGAAATGTTAATTTTTTAAATCTTAGGTAAAGAAAAATTTGTTAGATTTTTAAACTTTGAGAAGGGGGAGAAAATTTGATAAAATTTTAGTTTTTTCAAATATTTTAATGAATAATAATTTTATCTTTGATAATAATAGTAAAATTTATCATATGGATAAATAAATATTTAAATTTTTAATAATTAGTAGATAAAACTTTCGGTTTACATCAAATCTTGTGTGGGAAATAATCATTTGGCCTTAATTATAACTAATAAGTAAATTCATAACTCAAAACAGGTAATTTCACACATTATTCATTGGCATCCACACAGTAATATTAAAAAATATATATATATAGTTTGTGGTTGTTTGAGTTTACATCCCTAATCTCTTGGGAAAATAAAGCTACGTAGGAAATATTTCGAGTAATTTAATGAATGGAATGTGACAAAGTAACATATCCCAATCCCAAGAACTATATCCCACCAAAGTTTTAATGTGCTCTCAAACTCACACCTACGAAATTTAAAAAGTTCAAAATCTCACTTCTAGGCAAATTGTTATTAGAATTTTCTATTAGAGGTAAAGGTAAAATCATTATTTTACTAATAATATTAAAAAATATAAAAATTTATTATATTCCCCTCATAAGTTTTAAAAATAACAACTTTATCTCTACCTAAAGTTTTTTAACTTTAAAAAATAATATTTTCCCCTTAAATTTTTTCTTCAGTCCGTCGATGTCGACAACCTCTCTTCTCCATCCTAAACTTTTGGTTGGTGCACTAAAAACAATTTGGAATTGATCTCTTCATTGGAGATGAAGAGATCTGGAATTTTTTCGTTAGAGACGAAGAGATCTCGTCATCGAAGAGAATATCTTATAATAACCCTCTCTAGATACATACCTCTGATGAAAATATATCAAAAGATACATGCACAATTGAACTATTTAAAAACTTTAATATATAATCATAATTATAAAACGTGCAAAAAGGTGATATCATGAAAATAACTATTTTATTAATCAAATTTCATAAATTAATTAGTATAATCTCTATGTCTAAAAATAACAATAATAATAACTGTATGTCTGATAAAAATTGAAATATCAAAAACGCCTCTTTCTCTCACACAACTACTCACTGAAATATTAGATCTTTTGCCTGCCCCATTACTCACCTTTACCTACAAAATATACGAAAGAAAACGCATGAGTAAAACTCAGTAAAAGGCAACATTTCAACACCCAAAACTAATATGAATAATTGATGCTAAAATTTGTGTTCTATCCATATGTTGAATATGGTCAAATTACAACACCTCGATGCCCTAACATGGATTATCCCAAAAAACTGAGAAGACCTATGCTAGAATTGACATATTTGATGCCCTGGTAAAAGCTACTGTTGTGCCTTGCATAACATGCAAACGACCTAGTAGGCTAACTAATTAAGACACCTTGATCGCACGAGAAAATCTCTGATAATAGCTCTTTATCTTATCACATAAGCTGATCGGAACTGCTAACAAACTATTCAAAAAAGGTCTTTACCTTGAGTATATATGTGGTGCATCCTGCTAATTACATGAGAAATATCTAAAACCCACATCTTTACCACGCACACCTGAACTAAACTAGGTGGTTATGTGCCTTGGCACCAAGCGCGTAATACATCTCATGGGTATCCGACCCTATCGCTTTCATGATTATTGTCACTTACGGACATAGTTAATGACTATCTAAATGTGTGACACTAGCCTTAAAGTTATTTACTTTTGACCCGAATTTGACTTGGTCCGAGCTTGTGCTATCGTCCATGTAGTTGGACACTTAATCTATGTTTTTCTTGAATTTTTTATCCTCTATTATTTTACTTGCTTAACTCTCCCCTTCTATGCACATAGCCTAAGGTATAATCATCTTTTGTTTTTAATTAGGAGCACACGATTGTGTGTTTTTCTATCCCTCCTAACCTGTATACACGGGTGCGCGACACTTAGCACACAATCTTGCATAGAATAGGCACACACAGAGAATTAACTTAGATACACTCTCGTGTGCATGGGTCCATGTGTACCTACCATGCGTCTTCTATTGCAAGCTGTTCACTTTTGGGAAGCCATACATAAGTGTGTGTCTCATACCACACAACTATACATATCTTCCCTCAGAACAAGTATGAGATTCTCAAACTTTCAAAATTTATGGAACAACACATGGGCATATATAGGACCATACACGATCGAGTATCATAATCTGGACATCGCATCTTAAAGGTTTTTACGTTGTACAAAAGCAACATAATCACTATAACCGCACCAACTAGTTTTGGCCATGTCTCTAAAAAGCCCTAAGCAGGTTTACGCAATAAGAATCAAACATTACAACCTATACACAATCACTTCTAGGGCATTATCACATTATCAAGCTAAAACAATAACATACATGCCACAATCATGCTGCTACTATTTTTTGATGTGTAAACATAAATCAAACAACCTATTTCGCATATAATCTATTAAACATGCAAATAACTTGTCATAATTGCATACGAAATCAAATTCATCTTATGGATCTTCACTGTTATGTCTAAACGACCTAGATCATGCGTGTAACATTAAAACTCTAAAAATTTCATGATCAAACAAGGGGAGCTATGCCACTTACTTGGCTATTTGCTTCTCTCTTACCCAACAACAACATCTCCAGCGATCAACGGCAACTCCTCCAACGTCTATAAGACTCTCCCTTCACTACACTTTCAATTTATGTGACTGGTGAATGCAAAGAATGAAGAAAATTAGAGTTGATCGTGTTTTTATTTTAATTCCAAGATATAATACACAGGTGCTTATAGGTCGTACACGATCGTGTATCAAGTTGCATAATTATAACAATTTCCTATTTCACCACGATCACAATTTAATCCACCAATTTGACTTTCTGCTGACTATACATGACCATGTATGCCTCCATACAGGGTGTGTACCTCTGAAAAATCATTAATCATTATATTTAAAACTAAAAAAAAAGATTGAAATGCCTTTAGGCTTACTTATGGGTGTTATAGATCTTGACAAATTCCTCTTTGACACCGAGAAGAAAAGATCTAGATCTCTTTGTCACCAAATGTCTTAGTCTCCAACGAAGATATTTGCTCCCGATCACTTTCCGTACACCAACCAACGATTTAGGAGGGGAAGGGAGATCGTTGACATCAGAGATGGTAATCGAAGGGGTGAAGAAAAAATTTGAAAGAAAAAATTTGATTTTTCAAAGTTAAAAAATTTTTGACAGTGGTGAAATTGTTAGTTTTTAAAACTTAGGGGAAAATACAATAAATTTTATATATTTTTTAATATTATTAGTAAAATAACAATTTTACTCTTACTTCTAATAGAAAATTCTAATAACAATTATCCAATGAGTGAAATTTAAAATTTTTCAAACCTTATAAGTGTAACTTTGAAAACACATTAAAACTTAGGTAGGACATAATCCTTTGACCCACTCCTAATGTTTGAAATAAGTCAAAAAGATATTTTCCACCCAATGTTTCATATGGACAAATTTAAATTTCAAAAATAATAAATTTTCTCCGTTTATTCTCTTTATTTTTATTTTTTCATTTTTCATTTTCAAAAGTTTAAAGGGTAAAGAGTAATTTTGAAAAAATATTAAGAATATTAATAAAAACTTTAAATGGTTTTTGAAAATAAAAAGTTTAATAATATTTTAAAATTTTAATATGTTTTTTAATTAGTTTAAAAAATGATAATTACATATTTAAAAAATGTATCAAAATATAATATTTTGAATTTTAATATTTTTAATAATTTAAGTGATAAATATTTTAAATTAAAATAATATATTAAATAATTCTTTAAAAAAAAATAAATAGAAGGAATTTAATTTAATATAAAAAATTAACAAAAATATACAATAGAAGGAATTTGACAACGTAAAACTTAAAATACGAGAATTGCCAATTTATTAAACCTTGGTGGAAAATAGTCATTTGGCCTCGTAAATAAAAAGGAAGAGATTAATTTGAGTTAAAATCTAAATAGGAGGATAAGCTCATGCCTCCGCTAGATGTGCTGCAATTATAGCTTCTCTATTTTGTAGGCCTTTTATTTTCAGTAAGATTATCCGATTTAATCATAAGATAATTATTATTAACATAAAAATTAATATACCTGATAGAGAGTTTGAGTGAAAAAAAAACTTTATTTATAAAAAAAATATTAATTTATATCTGATTTATATCAAGATTAAACTTTTAACTTATCATATTTAGTAATTGTGAGACCATTCATTGAATCTAGAGTTTATCATATTTGATGTGATTAATTTGATCTAAAAAATAATAATTCAATTCGAATAAAATTCTTTATAATAAAACATATAAATTAATATTTTTTATTAATACACATAATTTTTCACATTTAATAGGCCAAAGGACTATTTCCCACCCAAATTTAGGTGTGTTTTTAAAGTCATACCTGTGAGAATTGAAAAGTCAAAAGTCTTACTTATCCGTTTAAAATCTCAGTTATGGTTAAAAGTAAAATCGTTATTTAACAAAAAAAATTAAAATTTTACCTAAATCTGAGGTCTTAGAAGATCATATCGTCTTTGTCTAAAACCTCTAACGACTATATTCTTTGGAGAAAATAAATTTCATCAGTGGTTGAGATGTGATCGATAAAGAGATTTAAGGTAGAAGGGAGAGCTAACGCGCCTAGAGATGACTGTCTTTAGCTACGATTTACAAACTTTAGGAGAAAAATGTTGATTTTTTAAACTTCAAATGGGGGAGAGAATTATAAGATTTTTAAACTAAGAAAGCAAACATAAAAAAACTTTAATTTTTAAATTTTTTTATTAAATAAAAATTTTACCTTTAACTTTAATTAAGATTTTAAACGAATAGGTGAGATTTTTAGTTTTTTAAACTCTATAAGTATAACTTTAAAATTACACATAAATTTGGATAGAAAATAGTCCTTTGGCCCATTTAATATTTTTTTCAGTTTGCAATAACAAGCATTTGTGCATACATGATATTTTATTTGTCAAAACTTATTTATAATTAAATTTTCCAAATAAAGAAAAGAATGTGAATTAAAATATGTTAAAGGTTTAAGTTTTAAGTGCTTTGATCGCTCATCTAACATTCCGTGTGATTTAGCCATTTAATGATGACACTGATGCCTCGCTAGTTGGAACATGACAATCCCATAAAATCCCACTAATTATAAAATAAAAAAAATTAAAATTTTAAATACGCACATTTGAAAAAATGTTAGGCCAATTATCCAAAAGTATAATAATATTATATATATAAATAATAAATATAAATTTATATATAAATAATAATATATTATCATATTATAAAATAATTTTAAATTAAAAATAAATTAATATCTAATTATATAATAATATATTATTATTATTATTTATATATAAATTTATATTTGTTATTTATATATATAATATTTTCGGTAAAAATAAAATATAAAAAAGAAAAATGTTTTATACTGAAAAAAAAAAAAAAAAAAAAAAGAAGACGCCAAGCCAACCGAAGTTTCTGCGTCTCGTTGGTTTATAGCAAAGACTGTGCAACGTAAACGCCATAAAAAAAGGCCAAAAAAAAAGAAAATTGTATAGTAGTTTTGCGAATTAAATTTCTATACTTTCCGAATATTCTTTGTCTTTCTCTCTCTTTCTCTGTCTCCTTCTCTTCGTCATAGGATAGGCAAGGGGAAGAGGGGAAGAGAGAGTGGGGAAAACCAGAACAATAGAAGAAGTGACCCAAAAGGAAAGTATAAGAAGGGGATATATTTAAGCCTTTTTGGTTGCTTCTTTGTTTTCTCTTACATAAATATGTATTGTGAAAACAAGGTTGAGGAGAGAGAGAAGAGAGAAGAGATGGGGAAGAATGAAGAGAGTAATGGGGATCTGAAATCAATTAACAATTTTCCATTGAGCATTTGGGAGGTGGCGGTAGCTTCGACGGTGGTGATAGGTTTCGTGGTGGGGTTGCTGCTGGTTTATCTGACTATGCCTCCATCTGATTACAGCTTCCTCAAGCTCCCTAGAAGCCTTGAGGATCTTCAAATCCTTAGGTATTGTTACATTTTTTGTGGGTTTTAATTGAGGGTTGGGTCTGTTTATTTCTGAAATTAAAGGGTGAAATTTTGATGGTAAACTTTTGGTTTTTGTTTGGTTTTTAAAGAGAAACGTAATATTTTATTTTGTTTTGTGTTTGATTGTTTATTAAATTGTTCAGTACATGTCTCCTTTGGGATATAAAGCAAAATCAGAGATATGTTTGAGTTGGCTATTGCATTTTCTGACAAAAGGGTTAATTTCAGATGTAAATTAAAAGAAATTCCTTTTGTGGGATCTATCATTTTTTAAAGTGGATCTTTTAATTTACGAGTTAAGAACTTAAGATTTCTGGTTCAGGAAATTGTTCTATTTGAAGTAAATAATTTACTGGACATGGTTTCCCATATTGATCTGTGCTAGAATATCAGGATCTTATTGTTTTTGAATGATTTCCCACATGCTATTTATTGTTGGAAACTAATTCAGATGGATTTGCTACGGGAAATTAAGTTTTATTCAGATGAAGCTCGTTTTCTTCTTGTAATGTTTACCAAGTGATGCCTGAAAATGGTCCAACACTACCAGGAGAGAAATGGTGGGATAAAATATTAACATGCGCTTATCATAGAATGCTGATGATTTTTGCTATTTTTGGTAGTGTAATTTGTGAATGTGGAGATCTGATTGAGTTCAATTGGTCATTATATCATGTTTACTTACTATTTAAACGATGGTGGCAGAGGTGCTGATCTGACTGAAACTTGCTTTTCTGAAAATTTGGTTTTCAAAACCCTTATTATTCCAAGAAGTCTTGATGTCAGTTGATACATCTAGTCTATTTTGGAATTTGCATATGCAACTTCTCATTCCTTTTTTAATCATATGGGGGAGAGGGGAGGGGAACTATTGTAGATACTCTGTTAGTTTAGCTGGTAAAGCTTCTTCTAGTTGTACAAGAGGCCTTCACTCTAGCATGGTTGACACTGGGCTCGGGAAGGCTTTGGTTGATGCTAAATTTACTTTTATTTTTTTCAAAAAACTGTTGTTGTTTCCTCTTGGTTTTGGTTTTGAAAAGAACAGTATGACTAATTTCCTTTCAGCATGCTGTTCTTTCCTGTGTTTTACATTGTCATAGGCTTTATTTCCCCTTATATGACACTCTTATTTCCTGCTACATTCTGACTGTATTTTGTGGGATTGTTTTTTTTTTTTTTTTCAGAGATCACCTTGAAAACTACACAAGTGACTATACTGTGCAGGTCCTGGTGGGGTATTGTGTGGTCTACATTTTCATGCAAACTTTCATGATCCCAGGGACTGTTTTTATGTCACTGCTTGCTGGATCCCTTTTTGGTGTCTTCAGGGGTGTAGCTTTGGTTGTGTTCACTGCCACTGCTGGTGCTTCTTCTTGCTATTTCTTGTCTAAATTGATAGGGCGACCTCTTGTCTTTGCATTATGGCCTGATAAGCTGGTTTTCTTCCAAGATCAGGTGAATCTCAACTCAAAGTGGGCTTTTATACACACACACACACACACACACACACATCAACCTAGAAGGTGGAATAATTTTTTTTTTTTGTTTTTATTCTCAGGTAGCTAGAAGAAGAGAGAGTTTGTTGAACTATATGCTATTCTTGAGACTGACCCCAACTTTGCCTAACACATTCATTAATGTTGCTTCACCAATAGTAGATGTGCCATATCATATATTTTTCCTGGCTACTGTTATTGGACTCATTCCTGCTGCTTATGTAACTGTCAAGGTACGTAAGTTAGGATCTTCTTGATTAATATCTCTGAGTTCTGAACATGTTGGTTATCTACTGAGTAACTTGCAAAGCTTTCTGACCTCAAAACCTAATTAGACCTAAACTTGACTGTTACAATCATTATATTGACTATATTTCAGGAAAATATTCCTTACTTTATACAGAGAGGAACATGTACATGTTATTGGAAAGTTGCTATAACATTCATATGTCAAAAAACTTTCATAAAGTGAGAGAAGCAAGACTATTGTGGATCCACTTGAATTGTGGTTTCTTGAAATTTGTTCTATTATTCTAAATTGCCTACATGCAGGAAGCTGATTCTTTTGTTAAGAAACTATACTGAAAACTCAAATAATTCGGTAATTTTTTCTTCTCTTTTTTTGATATCCATGAATGAAGTTCTTTTATCTGTTTTGTTTGGGTTGCGTTGCAAGTATCCTCAGTATAAACAGTCAGGATCCTGATCTGCTGTGTGATATGTTTGGGTACGGGGGGATGATTAGCATGTAGCTACCAAAATAATTTTTTTTTTGCAATTGTTATGGAACTTTAGCACTTTTGACTAAGTCACCTGTTTGTTTTACAGGCTGGAATAGCTCTTGGAGAGTTGCAGTCTCTGGGGGATCTATATGATTTCAATTCAATTGCAACTCTTTTCTTTATTGGTGTTGTTTCCATTACCCCAACACTAATAAGCAAGAGCAAATCATAGCATTCTACTAGCTAGACATGCTTGTTTTACATGGATGGGCCTCTCTCGCCTCAGCAAAGTATCTACCACTTCATTTCTGTACAGATTTATCTTCAAATAAATCAAGATTCTTCCATGTATCTCGTATGTAAAATTCATTATTGATGCTAGACACTGAAGATGATGATTTGGAGAATGTATTAGGCCATGCATGAAATCTATGTGACGAATAGTATTTGTTTGGTTAAGGTAAGTACAGGGTAAAGGAGCTAGGCTGTACTATTTGTATAATATCAGTTGAAATGGTCGGAAACCAAGCTTCAACCTGAGTTGTATGTCAGTGTTAAACCAATCATTTTAGAAAAACATTCTTTGTTCCAATGTTGTGTGTCTTTTTTTTTTTTGGTTTTAATTGCAATCTGTCATGCAGGGGAGGATCCTATCCAAATTGGTTCTTATTGAATTCATAGCTCAACTTGAATGAGTAGATTTTGAATTAAAGATCCAACTAAGCAGTTCAATTTGAAATTAATTTATTTGTTTATCTGATGATACTATTTACTTGATTCACGATATTGTTTACCTTATTGCTAACCCTCCAGTAGTATTGTATATTAATCCAAACGAGTTTGAATTTAAATTGAATATTATGACTGTGATCAAAGTTTTAGCCTGCCCTTATCTTTTTGCTTCTCGCGGGTCTCAAGTCAATAAGTCTTAGCGAAAACATATTGTTGTTGCACCTCATTTTTAGAAAAACATCAAGTTGTGGTTTTTCTGACTGTATGGCAAGGCTACTGCAAGATTGATTGGTGGGTAGAGCAGCTGGAGTTGGACTTCAAAACCAATCTCAAATTAATAATCAATCTCAAATTAATTATTAAAGGTATAACCACTGTTTTTCACTTATACCTTTTCTTAATAACATTTTCCACCTTGGAACTTTAAATATATTAGTACTTTTTGACTTTTTAATTTGTGGGTCAATGGGGTGTAGGGATTTATATTGGTTTCTTGCATGTTGATTTTGAGAAAGACGAATTAATGTTTGTGTTTATGAGTTTGAGTTTGCCTTCAAAATGTGGAGGGAGTGAAAGTGAAACTCTTTCAATGAAACACCAAACAACATTAGATGTAATTTATCTTATTCTTTAATAGGAATTTATGAATATTAATAAAGTATTAAAATTTTAAGAGAAAAATCTGAAGTTTGAATTTTTGATATACTTGTGAAACCCTCTAATTATAATTATTTTATCAAAAAAAATTTATAGGTATTATTATTCAGTTATTTTGGTTGACTTTGGAGGAATTAATATAGAAATGGGGAGCATTTTACCTATGGATTTGTCAAATAACGAATTTCGAGGTAGTTGATCTCCAACTTTTAACAACAATCTTATCGTTGGGAGATTTGCCAAAACTTGAAACATTGGAGAGATTCCTGACCAATGGCTTGTAAGGATGATGGAAACAAGAGGCATCAACCAAAGTAGAATCTTGAACATGATGCGCAGAGGAAAAAGAAATCAATAAGTGCAGGAAGCTGCTTACCTATTATAAAGTAACAATTTATCTTCAATTATTGATAAAAAATTTATATTTTTTATTAAATTAATAAAATTATTTGTATTCACTTTCGGTATATAAATAGATACATATTTAATATATAACATTATTATATAATTTTAGTAATTTTAAATTAAAGATAAATTAAAATTCAATTACATAATAACACATATAAATGTATATCAATTTATGTATTTAAAATAGATATACATAATATTACTGTATTTACGTTAAAAAAAAACCCTTAACTCTGAGCAACAGAGTTATCTAAATCTTTAAAAATGTTAAATAACTTCTATCCAGGCTTTTTTGGAATCACTATTTGCTTTGTTGATCATTTATGAGGATATATTTCTTATATTTGTTTACTACTTTCATTTTATCATAAAAATTTAGATGCATTTTGGGGGTGTGATTGAGCTAAGTTAAGTAAAAGCTCGTTATTAGTTGGCTCGATAAACTTGTGAGATTATGATTCAAATAAAATATTAATAAATTTTTAAAAATTTCAAATATTGTACTTATAATCGTAAAATTTTATCTATTGACTTTAAATACGAGAGTAGTTGATAAATATATAAATTATATAATTTAAATAAAGTTTGTTGAGGTTATAAGATTTAAAATGATTTTTTGTATCAAATACGATTAAGTTGTTTTTGTTTTATGTTCGAACTCAAGCTATGAACTTTTCAGTTTGGCGAGTTCAAATTTTGCCTTGATGTCATCAAATCAAGCTTGAACGACACCCTACTCAGCTCAATTACACTGTTAGACGCACCAATTAAGGTATTTAAATTTTATCACAAGTATTAAATTGTTCTTCTATTTGTTTTTTTTTGGAATTTTAATCATTTTATTTTTCAGTCTTGATAGGGTTGATGTTACATGGAAAGTATTTGGCGGGAGAGTGGAAGAAAAATTAATCAGCAGATTTGAATCATTATATATTGCCTTTATTGAGTTTGTGAGTTCACCCTAGGTTAGCAAATCGCCTATTATATTGTATATTAAAAATTTAATTTTATATATTATATATTGAGAATCGTATTATATTATATGATATAATTTTTAAGAAATAAAATAATAAAAAAATTGACACAATAATATTTTTAAAAATATCACA
Source organism: Mangifera indica (assembly GCF_011075055.1). NCBI lineage: Eukaryota > Viridiplantae > Streptophyta > Magnoliopsida > Sapindales > Anacardiaceae > Mangifera > Mangifera indica. The sequence continues at coordinate 11,701,608 of NC_058144.1, forward strand.
AATAATTTTAAAAATTTTTACAGACACTTTTGTTATATCATTATTTTCTCTAAAAATTGTATAAATTTGTATTAATAATATATATCTTATTATAAGATAGATATTGTATATCTAAAAATACCTATAATTATAGGTGAAACAACTAACAATTGCGTAGATGTTTGATTATTCTGTTTTGCATTATGACGAGAATTCATGTCTTTGGCTCATGGTTGCATGTCAAGCAAACTAGACCACCAAAGAATAAAACTATAAATATAAATTATATAAATTTATTTATACAAACTAAAATAATAATTTGTCATTAAATAATACGAGTGATTACTTTTTCTTACTTCAAGATCATTAATTAGATATTACCACCGTAATTTATAAAAATTTATATAATTTATTATTACATATAATATTCCCTATTAATATAAAATTGTCTAACAATGACAAAGTAAATTGAATTTTAATACTAATTCTGTCAACCTAAAGGACAACATAATTGTCATAACACTTTCAAATAACTGATAACTATGTTAACATACTGATACAGGCTTCCATATCCATGATACAAATCATTGGGTACACTGTTAAACCATCAGCACAGAGCTAATGCCTATATCTTACTCCTGTGCACTATAACATCTTTCATCTGCCGCTACCTAAATCTCTTGGCTTTCTTCTTCCTCTGAGAACTATCTGGAGTCTGGCTGTCCAGCTTGCGTTTTGCCCCTAATTGTTTTGGAGCAAGACCATCCTTTGAAGCATTCGCCCTTGCCTTCCTCAGAGCAACAGCTGGTCTTTTCTCCTGCCGTATTTTTGCCTTCTCTCCTTTCTGAACTTTTGTTTTCATCATCTTATCCGATCTACTGCTCCCTGAATGGACTTTCTTTTGTATGCCAGATTTGCTAGCCCTCAAACCCTGGTATGACAAAGTAGACTTTGAATTTGACTGATTGGCACTTCCTGGACTCCTTGAATCCATTGCAAATTTCTTGGAAGGGGTATTAACAGCAGGTGCTACATTCTTTCTCTTAGATGGGGTGGAATTCTGCCCAGTATGAGAAAGCCTTAGCTCCCTATCCCGAAGCTTTATGTTACGCTTTTTAACAACCAAATTTGCAACTTCCTGCAAATTAAAACTACAACTGAGTAAATTGTAACAATTATACAGATCTTAAAGATAGCCATAAATGATTTACAAGACAGAAAAAGAATTGCTAGAAATTTAACCCTAAAACAATCAGTAGGAGTTCATCCAGTGCATGTAAACATGATCAATTTGATTATGCCCTTAGATTGATCAAATTCAATTTCACCACTTTCCACCCAATCTTCAAGTATGGATAATAGAAATAGAGCCCCTAAGAAAAATCCATTCACCTGGGTAATTAAAATACAGCATTTTGATTTGAACTAGGCGAGTATCATTGTTCTGCAGAAAATATTTTCCTAATTTCTTCTCCTATTGTCCATTGTCCGCTCCTGCTCGGTCTGATATACATTTTCCCAGGATAGCCCACGCTTTAAGGATTTAACCAAATGAGTGAAAAAAAACAGGACTCAATGTCTGATAGCAACCAAAATTGTTCCCATGCTCAGGATAAACAAGAATTATTTTACAAAAAAGGTTTTCATAACCGTTGCCTGAATTATAGAGATGTCCTCTTCAGTTCTCAAAGTATGCTAAAACAACATCTGACTGTTGGGGATGAGTAATGACAAATCAATTATACATTTTGCATACAATATAACAATGCAAAGGTGGATAGAGAACATATATGAGAAAGCATTGCTCAAAGACATCACAATTTCTGTCAATTGTAACTGGAAAAAATCTTATTCCAACTTTAAAAAAAAAAAAAAACAGAGATGCTTCACAAATTTAAATACTTGAAAAAAAGTAAAATTTCTAAGTAAATTATATGATAATTGGGAGTAAAAAGTGAAAACAATCACATCATACCCTTGTTTTAAATAAGACATAAGCAATGCCCTTTCCCACCCTCATATGAGGATGTCTAATAACTCGGACAGCTTCAACACTGGATCCCAAATTGTTAAGACCACAAAAGAGCTGATAAATTTCTTCATCCTGCAGACAATGAAAACAAATATACAGCTTACAATCATGTAAGATACACAAGAAAAACTGCAGTGGGCATCCACACAAAATGATCATACATGGAATAATTACCTTTACATCAAATGGGAGGTTGCCCACAAATACAGTCCTCTTGTTATCATAAAGTGGACCATTCTCCCCCTTCAACTTCTTGCGTGGTGGGCAGGCCCTGTCTACACGAACATGATTTCCTCCAACCTACATAGAGTCATAAAACATACAGAATCAATACTTTATAAATTCTCATTCAATATTATTCACAAACAGTGCTAAAGCATTGACAAAAGTAACATACCACAGCCATGTTATGGGACAAAGCAGCCTCAGCAGATTGCTCTAACTTGAAAACAATGTAGGCATGAACACTACAATAGATGAAATTTGTGATTAAGAAATCTGATATTGATTTTTTTTTTTTTTTAAAAAAAACATGATCATCGCAAAAGATTAAAACAGATGGTAATTAGAAAATAGAAGAAACAAATATTTCACAGCAAGACACACAGTTCATACTGCTGAATGTATAGAAGCCAAGCCCTTACTGAAAATAGATGTTATTTAAAACAGTTCACACTCTTTTTTCTCCTTTTATGCAAAGAGTTAGGTTCTAGTGGGTGTCACAAATCACCAGGTGAAAATTTAGAGGAATTCATTGTTAAGCAAATTACCCAGTATGTAACAGAACTATATCCATTACATTTAGTCTTGGCAAAAAATGTCTTGCACTAATGAACATGCTCTTGAACCTGGTCATTCTAGCAGACAATTAAACATACACAAAAAAAACTTCAGTTAACCTAATTAATTTAATTAAGTTTGTTAAGCTAACTGGAGAAGAACACCATCTACATACATGACTTATAAAAAAATAGCGTGCAAATCCAAACAACATATCGAGCCAACAATTCAATATAGAATTATACCTGTCTGCGTCTTCATTGATTTGCTTTTGCAGTATAGCTCCCTTCCTTGGTGTTTTAGTCTAACCAAGCAAGCAACAAAACCACATCATTAGACAAAACAATGAAACACAAAGCACAAAGAACTCTAAACCTTCCATCACAAAACCAGAACTTGAATTATACTACATTATACTCACATCTAAGATTGGTACAGAGCGAATCCTTATTGATTCAATTTCCCCAAACTTACTAAACTCCTTCAATAGATGCTTCTTCTTGACCTTCAAAGGTAAATTCCCAACAAAAACAGTCCTCAGGAGCTTATTCTCATCATCAAACCCTTCATCTTTCGAAGTCGCCAATATATCGCCCGCATCATTCTCTGCTTTCTTTCTCTTCTCTCCCACCACCACCTTCTCTACTTCTTCAGCTTTTGCTCCATATTTTTTCTCCTCGTATTCTCTCTCCACCTCATCTCTCTTCCTCTTCTTTCTCTTCCTCTTTTCACTCCCTTCGCTTGTAACTTCTCGGTCGTTCAAATTAGATTTTTGAGGGGCCTGAATGGCTTCTTCAACATGTAAATCAAGATTGGGATTTTCCTCTTTTATCTTCTTAGATTTCTTCAGCTCAGCGATGTTAGATTCCGAAGAGTAGGAGTTCTTAGGGTTTACAGCAGGCTCAGCCCCCGATTGCGAATCTTGGCTTTTTCTTTTGTAGGGATTGTTGTCTGAGAAGAAGGACGAAACGGCGGCGTTTTCTTCAGTGACGCCGCCAAATAGGGTTGTGAAGATGGAGGGGGACGCTGGAAAGGTGTCGTCTTCGACTTTCTTTTTGCCCATTTTTGTTTCGACGAAAACCCAGAATTTTTGTCAAACAAAATTGAATTAAACCGAAAACCCTATGTCAGTTTTCAGGTTTTGGACGGAAACGGGGATACAAAAGGATCTGGCGGGTTAAGCACGAGTTCAAGAAAATGGGCCAATAATAAGGCCCATTAACAATTTCTCGTTTCGGTGGGTCCAGGCCTGGAGTAAAGCTTGCACAGAAATTAAGGGTCGGAAGAAATAAATCGTTAAGAAAGTTAAAAATTCTATCTCTCTCCACCCATTTGAATGAGGCTTGAGAGAGAGACTATAGGAGATGAAGAGTTTTGTCTGAGAATTAGATGATTAAGTTATTGCCGGCAATATCTCAGGCTTCCAGCATTGGATGAGGCATCTACATTAACATTAGAAATTAGATAATTACTTATGAAAAATAATTAATAGTTTATGATTAAGTTATTGCCGGCAATATATAGATGCAGCCATGCAGTTAAGGCCATTATTCTGCTTTCCATGATAACAAATATAATTAGAATATGCAATTGTTTGCCTGCATTCAGCCATTTGCACTAATTTTGGACTTCTTGTTTATTAAATAGAGTGATTTGTTACTAAAATGCTGCACGCTTTCATCACTAGTTGACCTCCATGCTTACCAAAATGACTATTTAGCATCAACTGGCTTTCATTCGGAAGAAGAAAGAAGGGGAGACTCAAAAGATTTCCTAATTAAGGTGAGTTATTTCATACATTTGTTATTCTTATATCTTATCTACTGTTTAGTCAATGCTCTTAATTTTGCCTTTTTTGTTAAAAGATTGCGTAGAGATTATGGAAGAGGTTCAACAGAAAGAAGAAATTAAACATATTGTTCAGGAAGAGCAAAACGAAATCCCCATTAACAATCAGCAGGAAGCAGGGCCTGAAATGGAGGATCTTGATAATCTGAAAGTCAATAATGAGGAGACAAATGTTATACAAGTTGAGAATAACGTAGCACAGAAGGCTCCTGGAAGGGTAGAAGAAAGCCAGGACTCAACAAGGAAATCGAATCAAGGTTCAAAATTACCAATTCTCAAGATAAAGGCAACAGTGCCTCAGCCATTTTGTTTGGCAACTGAGAAAAGAATACTGTCTAGAGAAAGACGGGGTTCAGTGGATTTTTCTCCATTGACTGAAACAAAATCGATGCCTAGAGAAAGACGAGGCTCTGTGGAGTTCAAGGACTTGCAAGGTCCTAAGCTTACCAAATCTGTCAGTTTAAGCCACAAGTCAGTTATCTCTACCTTCATTCTTCATTTTATATTATTTTTTTCTTTCTGTACTGGATTTACGAGTATATTTTAAAGAATTTGTGGGATTTTAATTGCATAATCCTTTGAATCTCTTTTACATGAAATTTTGTATGAAAATTGTAAAGCAACTATTTTCATAATCTAACCCCGGTTCGAAAAATATTACTTAAATAATAGATTTTTTTCATAATTTTTTTTGAAATTTATATGAAGAGAAAGTAAAGTTTCTTTTTTCGGAGACTAAATGTGACATTGCAATTTTGCAGGACTGCATCCTTTTCGGGTCCTGGATTTGGAGAAACCTCCAAGGCAAAGCATGCAAATTCCACAACTATTGCTACTAAAACAAATTCCAAAATCAAAGTGACAACAGACCAACGGGGTGACCACAAGAAAATGGAGGTGAGTTTGATCACTTAATTGACATGATCGAATTGGAAAAGTGGAAGAAAAAAAATTAACTATGTAGTCATGAAATACGTTCATCTCTCAAATAATTATCGATGTCCTACAAGAGGTAATGAGATATCTTGTCGAATATTATGCTCATTTTCGCAGACTAACATATTGTTTGTTGGCATAATGGGTTTTGAAAAATAACAGACCGGTTTAAAAAATAGCCACAAGAGTGAAGCAAAAAGGGAAATTGAAAGCAGACTCTTACGAGTCACTGCCAAGGTATATAACATATAACAAGTTAGATTTTCTATATATTTAAATCTAGCTTCTTCTTAGTTCTTTTTTTGAAGTAACTAGAGAAAAGATTCATTTCCTCAGTAAAATTTGGTCATTAATGTTCAAATTAATAGAGTGAAAATATTGTATGTTGCTAATAACAGAACCCGCAAGGAGATGAATTGGACAAAGGCAATAAACTTCGGAAAAGCTCTACATTCAAAGCGACTCCACTGCCAAGCTTCTATCACCGTAAAACTCCTCTCCCCAAACCTGAAATAAATAAGGTAAGTTCTTCAGGTTTAGGTCCAATAAAGTCATGATAAATATAGTAAGAAGGCTGCAAAAGATGATGAAATATTATTACTTTTTATTTTAATATCGTATTTATTTTGATATACTCGTTTTGAGTTCGACATTTCCAAGGAAAGCAAATAAATTAAGTTTTAGCTCATCGCTACTTGCTTGCAGATCCAGCCAACACGTCCCAAGTCTCCTGTAATTGGGCAGAGAAGCAAGCCCATGTCTACAACTGAAAAACCTAAATCAGAAAAAAAGGGCAAGACTGTTGCCAGGAGAATGACTACTAATGGAGCCAAGGAGACAATAACCAAACTATTTAAAAGTACCAAAAAGACTTTGATTGGTTCCAAAGAATCCATGCAAGGCGTTGTTGCAAGTGCATGAGACAGACTTCAGGCTGCAACCATTCTCTTATATACAATATGAACTTGTTGCTTTTGTCGAATCTAAATATAAGATGATAAGTGTTTCCTTTAAGCACTTGTGTTGAAGTTTGCATGATGAAGATTATAATTCTAATAATAATATATTCCTTAAACATACTTTCTACACCACCTTTCAGAATTTGAAGTTTCCGATGTGGGTGATATTAATTTTCTTCAACCCCAACAAGAAGAATAAATAATCGTGCCTATTTCGCAAGCCAATTCCCAGATAAGCAGATAATATGGAATTTCTTTCTTACTTATTTTTGAAAAACATAATACAAATAATTACAAAGCTTATATCATATGCACTCTCTGTGTCCGGTTATTAAGGTTAGTGACATTAGTTAATATTTGGTAATTTCACCAAAGCAAATGATCAAAACGCTGCAACCAAGGGCGGTGACATTTCAGCATTGTTATTGATTCCTTCCTCTTCTTCATTCTCCTCTGATTCCCACATAAATCGTGCATACGATGCCAAAACCGTCCTGCACATACATTTAACAAATAATTACTTACATAAATAATTAATTAATCACACTAATCATATAAAATTATCATAAATTTTGGAAAGTGGAAGCGGAAACTTACGAATCGTTGGGAGCAACATGGACAGCTTGATCAAAATAGGCCTTGGCTCTATCTGCGTGTCCCTGTGTCATCCAAATTAGGTTTCCATACAAACACAGAACCTCTCCGTCTCCCGGATTCGCCAATATAGCTCTTCCGTAATATTCTTCTGCTTTCACTGCATCCTTCTCCACCTTCATCAACCAATCAAATTTCATTATCAATTTCAATTGCTTCATCAACTGGCAACAAAATCAATTTAGAAAAGTAAATAAAAATTTTAAATACTTACCTCATACAAGAACTTTCCATAATTTCGAAGAATCAGAGGATCTGTAGGGTTTGACTTCACTAACTCGCGATAATAATCGCCCATCTTTCTCTTATCATCACTGTTGTCACCGCCGTTGTTCGGCCATATGCCACCGTGATTAACACGATCATTTCCAATTCCATTAACATCCTCCTCGGGAATTCTCGACGGTGCGAACCGACTTCCGCCTCCGCTCAGCTTCGTGGAAACGTCCAATCTGGAAACGTCACTTTGCGAAAGAGCTCGCCGGATTCCGCTTACTCTCTTGTTATTCATCTCCAAATTCATCGAAACTCTAGGAGAACTCACCGAATGTCTTTCACCAGAGAAAATTCCGCTGCCTGAATCTTGACGTGAAACAAACACCTTGAGTGAAGTTAGTGAACTAGATCGGACAGGCGGTTGTACCGGCATCGATGCGGTTCTGAACAGTATGGCTTTCATCGCCAATCTAACTTCCGTAAACTTTTGGTTTGAATACAGACAGTGGCGTGAAAAATCTTGGTAAGAGGAGTTAGATGAGTTCATATTTATAGTAAATTTTGCGCCGTTAGATGTGGCGACCCTGTTGACTTGAGAAAGAAGGAGATGAATACACGTGTAAAAGTGCACGTGACGGTGGCTAAGGAGGAGGCGGGAACAAGGGAGTTGGCTAGGGGTGGACTTTTTTGCTAGATCACGAGAGTAGGGTGACTGGTTGGCGTGATATTGCCACGTAGAAAAGTCGGGTAAAATGTGGGCCAAACATGTTTACGAACTCAGTCAGAGTACTGGTACAGGTGGTAGAGCCTTCTGGGTACTTGCCTACGTAAGTCGTGTATTCTTTTTATTTATACGTATATGAAAATTTCCAAACTTCCATTTGTGCATTACATCATACATGCACGTTACTAAGTACATTTACTCACAATTAATATTCGGCATTGAACTTGGACTGAAAGGTTACTTGGGAAAGAGAGCAAGGGCAATGGCCCCATGTGATGGCCACATGACTGCTCTTCAAATACTCTTCACCTCAATTAAATGTAACCGTCCCATGTGGGTGATCTGCACTGCATGTTAAACCCTTAAGCTTACACCACGTACCCACTACATTAACTCTTGCCATTGCAATATCAACTGCATTGCATTCATGTTAATTGGCCAAATATTAATTGATCAATTTTATGGGCATCGAATGAGTTAGTATTTGAATAATAATTCTAAAAGACAAAATTTATTATGACTTATCCGGTTCAATAATTTGAATGAAAATCTGAAAGAAATGGACAACTTGATTGATTTTGTATCAAAATCCTGTCTATTTTATCTTATTTGTTCAAAATGTTGTCTCTCTAGGCAGATATTTTACACTTAGATTCTCTACCTTCTTCTCTCGTATATCTAAAATTATAATAATTTTAGTTTTGTTCACTAAATTATTGAATTAATTTTGTTTTATTAATTTTTAATTTATTCTTTTACCGATGACCTTGTCTCTCTTGTTTTATTCACAAGAAACTAATTTGGGAAAAAAAAAAATTAATATAAGGTTGATACCATTAACTTGACACTATTTATCTTATTAAATCCAATTTCTAAATTTATCCAATTAAATTTGTAAATATATTTAAATATTTAACTATACCACAATCATTTTCAAAACAGCCCTTACATTTACAACACTAATCTATATTTTATATCTGATCAAATTTTGTTATCTTCTATTTTCAGGCTACATAATACAGAATTTAAAAGAGAATGGTAAGTGTATGATTTCATACAACATTATTATCTCAATTTGTGATATTGTTATAATATAAAATATGATTCCAACATAAAAATGGAGTGACTATGAGCATTTCATAGTCATGGCTATGCTCGAATGAAATCAAAACAAAGGCAGAAAGATTTATTCCCAAGTAAGGTTTTGTTTATTATCAAAGTAATCTCTGTTAATTTTAAAAAATCTAAATATTCACCAGTCATCTAATTATTAAAATTTAGCTTTAGTTGTATGAGTAAAAATGTCATTTAACTAATAATATTAAAAAAACTAAAATTCTATCTCATTTCCCCACTTAACTTTTAAAAATTACCTCATATTTTTTGGTTTTGAAAAGTGACTCTCCCCTGACCCTAAGATTTGTTTTTTCCTTCTTTCTTCGACGATCATCTCCATCTCCATCTCTCATGATGAAGAGACGAAGATAAAGATTTGTCTCCATTAATGAAGAGAGACGAAGGTTTAGGGTAGGAAGATGACATAACTGGATTAGGAGGAAAAATCATTTTTCAAAATTAAAAAATATGAGACTAGGGGGAAATTGTCAATTTTCAACACTAAGGTTGGAAAAATGGATAAAATTTTAGTTTTTTAATATTACTAATCAAATAACGTTTTTACCCTTGTAACTAATAACAAATTTTAATAGAAGTTAGATAACAAATAAGTATTTAGATTTTCGCAAGTTAAAGGAGGTCACATTGGTAATAGACTAAACCTTGGGTGGGAATAAGTCTTTTGACCCAAAATAAAAAGGTAAATCAACATAGGGACACGTTCGTGCAAAGAAAATGTCCAGGGCATTGGGTTGAGGCATGGAGTTGGATAAGAATGGTGGTTATGGGAAAATTAATAAGAAAGTGAGCCATCGATAGATTTGATGGTTTGTATCATCAAATCGTATTCGTATAATATCAGTTTGGATTTTAAGTCAAAGACTTTTAACTCTAATTTGACCCTTTAATATTTGGGCTGATCAAAATTTATTTATTATTTTTACTCTTTCAAGTGTTTTTAGTATTTTAATTACTTTACCAAATTATCCTAACCTATTAATAAAATATACAATATAACATCTTGTTTTGTTTACAAACCAAGATCTTAAAACATGTTAAAAATTTTGCTAACTAAATCACATTTTCACTATTGAATAATAATATAAAATATTTAAATAAAAATTAAGAATAATATAAATAATTACAACTAAAGATATATATATATATATATATATATATATATATATATATATATATATATATATATTGTTGGATATTTACATAGAATCGGAATTAACATACCTACGATATAATCTGAGTGAATTTGGTGATGATCCGAAGCTTGATGATTATGTTTCCACAACTCAGTTTGCTTTAATGTGCTATAAGTTATATGTGTATATTTTCTTTTATAAAACTAAAGAATAAAGATGGAGGAGAAGACATAATTTTTTTTTTTGGTCTTTTGTGTGTAATACTGCACTAGAGACCTACGCGATAGTTTTTGAGACTTTTAAATTAAAGTCCCAACTACTCTCAACCTCTTATTACTACCATGGGTGGTTATATAAATGTACTCTTAACTGTCATGGGTGGCAATTTGAATTAATATCATATTAGGCATGGGTTAGGTCAACTCATCATGGGTGGACCAAGCTCAATATCTTCTACTCACACATGATAGGTGATCTAAACCAAATACTTATTCATATAAATCTCACACAACAATAAATTTCGTATTTGTAAATGTGTCATGTGACCTTATGAATAACCTACACTTGAGAGTTTATTACTATACATTTGTTAGGAATACATAATTGTTTGAGCTTAAATAAAAATATAATAAATTATTAGTTTCATGTATCCTAGATTTATTTGATAACACCAATCTCTCTAATCCCTCAAAATAATTGTATTATCTCTTTTTGTATCCATGATCAAGTCATATCTCACATATAATTACAAGATCAGCTGACCAAAAGATACATGTAATAGATAAGTCTTTCTCTTCTATTTAAAATTCTTAATTTAAACTTAGATGTTTTTCTATTTATGTTTGGTAAATTGAATTATGTGTAGCTATAGGTGTAAAGCTAAGATAACAAATACTAAGAATAAATATCAAATAGGTTATTCACATAAGGTATGAAACATGTGCTACAGTGTATATACTCTACAAATGTAATTACTTCAACACTGTATAGATCTTAGTTTAGTTGTTACATCCAACACTTAACTTGAGTTTTCAAATATCTTCAAACCTGCAAGTATTAAGTAAGAACTCACATATGATATTCACAGGTTATTTAGACGTAAGGAATTTAAATTAATCATTATCAAATGTATCTATTTATGACCTCATTTTAATTAGTCATCAAGGCAACATTTCGACTCTATTAATTCTTTTCTCAAGAATTATGTCTTCTATTTGCACGTTTTCTTAGCGCCACCTTTCTTAAGAAATATGTCTCATCTTCACGTATTCTCTCAAAGTCAAAGGTGGTTGCTTGTGTGAGTAAGTCAATCTTTAACTTTTGTGACATTATAATCTTACTGAATTTCCAAATAAAATGATGTGTATATAATAAAATATTAAAAATTCATATATGCAAATTCAAAAATAAAATTTTAAAAAATAAACATGAATTCTATGGTTTTCAATGTTGTGTTACAAGTATAATATATATGCTCAACAATTCATCTATCATAGTCTATGCAATTCAAGAGATCTAATATGTGTAAGATATACATATCTTGAAATTAGTTTGGTTAAAAGATAAACAATCATGTGATACATAGAAATATATTGTACACTCACTTTCTTCTTTGAAATGATGTTTCTAATGAAATTGAATCTAGTGTCAATATGTTTGATTCTATTATGGAATTTGAGATCTTTTGAAAAAACTATTGTAGTTTGATTATCACAATAGACAACTATTAGTCCAACAATGTTGTCTTGTATACCCAAATTCATAAAAAATTTCTTAACCAAACAATTTATCGCATAGTCGCTAAACAAACTACAAAATCGGTCTCTATTACAGATAAGACTATGCATGTTTGTTTCTTACTACTCCAATATATGACATCTATTTGGAGTAAGAAAACATAACCAAAAGTTAATTCACGTTGGTTTAAATCACCTCCACAATCAACATCCGAATAGCCAACAATATACAAATATGATCCTTGTTAGCATATACAGTAATCTACAGTGTCTTTCGAATATCTCAATATCCTATTGAAAGTCTTTTAGTGTTTTTTTTAATGGTTTGATTGATATCGACTAACTAACTTGATATCAAAACAAATGGTTGGGTGTGTACACATTATAGCATATATAAGACTTCCAACCATATTTGAATAAAGTACCAAGGCCATTTCATTTTTCTCATCTTGAGTCTTGGAACATATTTCTTGGCTCAACAATTCGCTTTTTGACGTAGGATTATCTGCGGGTCTGTAGTTTGCCATATTAAATCATTCTAGAATCTTTTAGATATAATGCTTTTACGATAGAGCTAAAAGTTTATTAGAACGATCTCTCATAATTTTAATACCTAATATGTAATCTGCTTCACTTATATCTTTCATGTTAAAATTCATAGATAACCAACTCTTAATAGTTATTATATCCTCCAAGTCGTTCCCAACTATTAGTACATCATCTTAAAATCATTAGATATTATAGTCTTATGAAATTTTAAGTACCATTGTTTTAATGTTTATTTCAGCCTATAAATTGATCTTTGAAGCTTGTATACTTGTAATAATAACTTTTTACTACGAAACTTATAGGTTGTCTCATGTAGATTTCTTCATTAAGTTTTCTATTAAGAAAAGTTGTCTTAACATCTATTTGATGCAACTCTAAATCTAAATGTGCTACCACAACTAGAATAAAACAAATTGAAGTAAATCTCACAATATACAAAAATGTTTCTTCGTAGTCTATACATTCTTATTGGAAATAACTTTTCTCTACAAATTGAGTTTTGCATCTATCCATTAAGTCATTCGCCTTATGTTTAATTTTAAGAATCCATTTGTTCCCAATGGATTTTCAATTTTGTGATAAGTCAACCAAACTCCAGACTCAATTTATTTTCATGGATTTCATTTCTTCTTTCAATACTTCTTGTCATTTTTCCTTATCAGAAGACAAAATAGCTTCTTTGATATTTTTAGATTCTTCATTTTCTTGAGTAGTGGTAATAAAAACTTCGTTTTCAATTTCAAAATGTTGCTTGGATATTTTCAATTAACATAACAACTATTGAAAGAACAAACAGACAGACAAAAAAACAAAAAAAAAAACAATGTATATATAATGCAATAAAGTTTAATTCAAAAAGGCATTTCTAATATATGTACGATTATATATATGAAATCCAATCATTTCAAATATAGGTGTCGATGGGTTGGGCCGACTCAGGCTCGGCCCATCGGGCTAATGGGTCGGGCTAGGCCTAAAGCCCAAACAGTGATGGGTTTTCAGGTTGGGCTGACCCATTAATATATAAAGGCCCACGGCCCGACCCATATAAAAATGGGTCTTAAATGGGCTGGGCCAGACTTTAAATATTTTTTTAAAATTTTTAAATATAAATTATTTTTCAAATTATAAAACATAAATAAATATATACTATGATAATATTCAAATGGATTGAATTAATTTGATACTTGATTTATTTGAAATATTTTGTAATGATAAAATAAAAATAAAAATAAAATTTAAACACAAAGAATTATTATTTATGAATTCAGATATCTTCTGAAAGATAATTAATGAGAGAAAATGAGATTAAAAATATAATAAAATAATTGAGATTAGAGATTTGTAAATGAGAGTAAAAATGAAGAAAAATTAAATAGGTTTATATAAAAAAAATTAATTAAAAAATTAAAAAAAATAAAGGCCAAGGCTTCTGCTACAAGGCAGAAGCCTTGTTTTCTCTGCCTAACAAGGCTTTTGCCTTACGGCAGAAGGCAGAAATGCAAGGCAGAAGGTAGAAGGCAGAAACACAAGGCAGAAGTCTTGCTTCTGTCAGCAAAAATTTTAAAAAATATATATATCTAAACAGTATCGGGCCAGCCCATGGGCTTAATATTAAAACCTGAGGCCTGACCCAATAGGCCTATGGGCCTAGCCCGACACGCTACAGTACCGGGTCGGGCTTTCTTGTGCTGTGCTTTTTTTCGTGTTTCGTGTCAAGTCTATATTCAATCCAACTCAATTGACATGTCTAATTTCAAATATACTAGGATCAACTTTTAAACTATTCTTAACCTGAGGCATATAATTATTAAAACATGACATTTTAATAGTCAATTGTTCTTCATATCTATTGTTTTGTCTCTATTCGATTTGAAGAAAGATGATTTCTTGTTTCCCAACAATCCTTTGAGTTACTTTATCCATGATAAAGTTCTTATATTGTTTGTGATAGCTTACGGGCCTCACACTCTATTGATTTGGAAAAATAGATAAAGTTATAGATTTTTTTATATTCATTACAATCCTTCGTTCTTTAGCGAGCTGTAATCAATTCACATAATCCTAAAAAGTTTTTATTTTTTTGTTGTGGACAAGATTAATTATTGTAGGAGTCCAATGGTTAGTCATGTCTATCAGTAGACCATATATCCTCTCATTTTGGGTTAAGCAAATGTCATCATGTTTTAAATCATTATATCTCTCATGCATAATCCCAATATGTGCGAATAGACTATCAGATGGCCTCTTCTTGTAATTCAGAAAATAATCCTTAGTTAACATATTAATCTTACACAAGAAAAATGGATCAAAAATAAATTACACATCCATAACAACACAACAAACATATGTTAACATGTTATTAAACATTGTATAATTTAAAACATGTGTCTGGAAACACTGTTACGAGTTTGCTTAAGACATAATGAGGTCACACAAACTTTTACACATAATAAGACCCACTAAATTTAAGTCTACGTGCCAATCCAATCCTAAATTCATTGCCACGCATCGGTGGAAAGGGTCCATGCACTCTCACACGTTGCCACATGCTAAAACATTGTCTTTATGCACTAGAATAATGTCACATGCATCGAAAAAAGTTCTTCACGCACCACCACGTGTCATTGTCAGACTTTGATCGGTAACCAGTCAAACATTGATCATTGACCAGTCAAATATTGATCGTTGATTGGTCAACTAACTCGTTGGGTGTTGACCTAGGTCAGGGCCACCTAATTGACTAGATGGGTTGACCTATTGATCATCGGGTTACCATTGACTGGTCAACCAACTCGTGGGGTGTTGACCTAGGTTAGGGCCACCTAATTGATTAGGTGGGTTGACTTGTTAACCAACAAGTTTGGGCAACCTGTTGACTAATAAGTTCGGCAATTTGGAGTTAGACAATCTAGTTTTCTCAACCCAGTTGCAACCTACATGCATAAGAACCCTAACCTCTTGGTCAGTTCAATTGGCCGTCTTCCGATCATTAAACGATGATAGGAGTTTGGGGCTTTGGAAGAGCTCTAATCAACAATCCTATTTAAACTAATTTTTTATCAAAACTTATTGGAATTTGACAGAACAGAAGCAACAAAATAACTATTTATGCAAGGTTTTTGGCCTTTGATTTCATTGATTCAAGGCTAAATTCAATACAACTTTAAATTAAAATCATGTAAAAGTCACTCAAGATTCATCATAACATGATTTCAGACACCAATTTCATGAAATTTGCATAAATTAAATATTAACTCTAAATCCAAATTTTGATAAAATTAAGCCAAAAATCAATCACAACACATATTTGATTCCACATAAATATGGGCATGATTTTAGTAACTATATTTCTAGGCTTGATATTAATGTTGGAAATTTAAACAGGATCCGAATTAACACACTCGGAATATAATCTCAGCGGATTTGGTGATGAAGTGGATTTAGTGAACCCAATTTGCTTTAATGTACTACAAGTTCTGTGTGTAATATTGCACTAGAAAGTTGTGCAACAGTTTTTGGGACTTCTAAATTAAAGCCCCAATTGCTCTCAACCTTCCACAAGTGTCATGGACAGTTATATAAATACACCCTTAACCACCATAGTTTGTAATGTAAATTAATATCATATTAGACATGGGTTGAGTCAATCTATCACGAGTAGATCAAGCCCCATATATATATATATATATATATATAATTGATAAAGATTTTAATTATTATTAATATTATTTTTTAACAATTCTATAATTTATCTTTAATAAATTTTAATAAAATAATAATTTTTTAAATATTTTAATCAATTCAAATTTGTTCAGATTGCTTTCGTAATTAATTTTAATATCACCTAATTTATTTTTAAATTATATTATTTAATCTGAAACAAATTTTATATAAAAAAAATTCAAGTCTAATTCAATTTTTTTAATATTATATTATGGATATAATTAAAAATTGCCAAGTTTAGCTATTGATAGCGACACTATTGCATTTTTAATGATTTTTTTTCGATTTGCAGATCTTCAACGAAATTTAACGTTTTCACAACAAAAAGTCAAATCAGTACAAAATCAAACACACTGTGATAATTCAAATCGAATTGAGTTTAAATTTAATTTAGTTTATATATAACTAAGCTCAAACTCATAAAAATCAAACTCAAATTTGATTCGAATTTAATTTGATTTATTTTTTGTTATTAAAATAACGTCATTTAATACATATTGATCAAAACAATGTCATTTTATATCAAAATTTTTAATTAAAAAATTTGATAAATAACTCAAGTTTGAGCTTAAACTTGTATAAAACTGACTCATTTTGAATTCATTCAAACCGAACTCAAATTCAAACTCGAACAGACTCGATTCGAGTCTAGTCTTAGTTGTACTAATAACCAAAAATACATATTCACGACAAAATAAATGTAAATCTAAGGTTTATCTCGTATTTCAGATCGGTAAAAATATGGTCAACCACATCTCACACTTGGAAGAAACTTGATTGCACCATATCTTCTTTAAGAAGTTAAAAATCTTTTAAATTGACGATACCAAACTTCTTCATTCTAAGTACATAAACGGAAACCAACTTTGGATTCAACGAATTCAAAGTCCATTCCATTAGTTATGTTGATCTTCGTGTCCGTGGTGGTTGATTTAGCACCAGCTTCGCATCATCTACTTAAGAAAGATTAAAATAAACTAATTAAAATCAGGTTAGGTATACGGGACTACAATTACCTATTAGACAAGCATGCTCATCCTCATTTTGAGCCCGTCTAAATACAGGTACAGATTTTAGAGTTTTTTCCCCAAACCTGTATTCCATAGATAATAATTTTTTATAGGTAGATTAGACATATCCACAAGTCAACTTTTTTTTTTTAATTCATTTTCTTTTTTCATTTCAACATCAAATTTGTAATACACACGACACAAATTTTATATATTTTCCCCTCTTTTGGCATAAAATAAACTCAAATATATCATAAAATTAAAAAATATAAACATCAAACATTTTGTTACAAATATTCATTTCTTATTAAATGTTAAAATTCTTTCAATTATAAAAATATTTTTATAATTTGAAATAAATTTTCATTGTTCCATAAAATACTTATATATTTGAAGAGAAAAATATTGAAAATTAAGAAAAGAATACATTAACATAATTAAAAAAAAAGAGAAATAATGAGAAATTAATATTATCGGATGCCCTCCTGTCATTATAGTGCTATCTTCTTGCTATCCTGTTGTACTAAGTAGATTACAAGTACCCTCCTACTTTTCTCTCCCGTGCTGTGTGGGAAGTCTATGTCTACTGAGTTTTCTTTTGCTTGGAAGCAGAAGAAGATAATTGAAGATCTTGACTTGAACTTCTAATAATAAAAAGAAATGTTTCTACAAGCATGCCGAAAACCAATCCAAGAATGCCTCCAGCAGCACTCTGAAAATCAAGATTAAAGATCCATCGATTTCAGCACCACTTAAAAGATAGAAGGTATATGGAAACAATTATACATTGAAAGGAAAAATAAATTATCATCCACACGAAAGATAAACATATATGCACTTAAGATGGACTTCTGAAAGGTACCATGGCAGGACTCTGGCTAAACAATGCTCTGAATGCAGCATATCCAACCAAATAGCCAGTAAACATTGTAAGTGCAACATGTAAACCTGCAAAAGATAGAATTAAGCAGAAACTGAGCATTCTAATGAAGATGCAATGCTTAGTAAAGAAATTTTCTAAAAAGCACAAAAATGGAGATAAGTAAACATGAAGCAAAAGTTGTGCTCCTACTGCCAGAAAATAGCACAGAACTGTAGCCACAATGAAGTCTCATCTGAAATTAAAAATAATCCAGACCAGAATTTTGTTCACTGCAACAATGGCATGCCAAAATATCAAAAACTGAGCAGATTAATTGCGAACTGCATGCCAGTATTTATAAAGAAATACGGTCACAACATGAAATTAATTAAAATGATCAACTACCCACCAGCAAGAAAGTGGTGACATTTAAGAGGCACATAATCTTGAAAAGAAGTTAATTAAACTGATCAAATTAGGAACATTATGCAGAGGAATTAGCTTATTGAATTTAAAAATAAAGCTCTCTCCATATTGAAATAATTTGAGTGTGTAGCTCTATGTAATTCAAATTATGAAAAATTCTGTTTCCAAAATATATTGAAAAATTATTTTATCTAAGTTTAAGTTGATACCAAAGGTCAGGTATCAAGCCTAGAAGATACACCATTAAGTTATGATTGAACACAATTGAGGTGTGAAGCAATAATATTTGACAACCAACATCGCTATATGGCAGAATTCATCAAAATTTTTGAAAATGAAAAAAGAACATTAACACAAAATTAAATTAATTATTAGAATAAAGTAAAAATGGTTTTGCTTTCCCATTAAATGACCAACTACTTTTGAATTGTTAGTGTGTAAGGGTGAAAGTGTTGTTTTTTGAATATGTCTGTGCCTCAAATGTAATTGTGCAATACAACTATGCCTTGTTGCTATCTTGTAAATTGCCAAGGGGTAAAGTGTAATTTTGCCCCTTGCAAATAAATACTTGCAAAGATCTGTAACAGTTTAGTTTTTCTTTTTAATAAAATTGCATTTCTCTAAAGTTCCAGAATTCTCTCTCTCACCTTCGTCTTAACACCATAGCATAGGTTTTCATTTTCTTTTTGTTTTTCTTAATAAAACCACAGCAATAAAATAGTTTCAACATAATATCAGAACACAAGTCAAATGGCGGGCCTAACAGCCTCAAATGTTCCTAGATAAAAATGACAATGCACCCAACCAAAAACCAGCTAAGCCAAACTAAGTATGCTAGAGACATCCAGACCAAGGCTAATATGCAAGACTGCAAACCTTGCATCACTCCATCTGGTACTAATACAGAACTGTTCCCAAAAGATAGTGAGCCATTTGATCAACCTTCCCTTTATAGAAGTCTGATAGGGGGCCTCCAATACCTTACTTTAACCAGACCCGATTTGTTCTACTCTGTTAACAAACTAAGTCAATTCCTTCAAGCACCTACACAATCACATTGGAAAGCCTGCAAACGTATCCTAAGATACATCAAAGGCACCTTGGACCATGGCTTTTTTTTTCTTTTCCACAAAATCCAATCTCCAGTTAGAGTGCTATTCTAACTCTGACTGGGTCAATAGCATTCATGATAGGAGATCCACCACGGGATACTGTTTATTCCTTGGCACAAACTTAATTCAGTGGTGCTCCAAGAAGCAGAAAGGTAATGGCATTGTCCTCCACTGAAGCTGAATATAGAACACTCACACACACAACCACTGAAGTTGCTTGGATTAGAACACTGTTCACTGAACTCGGTTAAGAATTACTTACCCCACCCATCATCTGGTGTGACAATCAGAGTGCTAATGCTCTGTCTTCTAATTCAGTATTTCATGTTCGCACTAAACACATTGAAATTGATGTTCATTATATAAGAGACCAGGTTGCTACAAGAAAAGGTTGCTATTCAGTACATTCCTACTGAAAATCAGAAGGCAGATATTCTAACAAAAGCTTTGCCAGCTCACAAGTTTGAGAATCTTCGTGCAGCTCTTAATGTGGTTTGTGCTAGTCAAGGTTGCTTATCTTCTAAAAATAGTTGATCTGGAAGTGTTTGAGATGTATTCATACTTTTAATTGTGATCTTTGTTGTTGTTAGTGTTTGAGGTGTACTGAAATATTAGTATGGTAATTAGGTGTGCATATTTGAATAATCAGGTATCTGGGCATTGTTAGTGTATTTGATTAAAAGGTGTATTTATTGTTGCAATTGTGGTGAAAGTGCTGTTTTTTTTGCAATTGTGGTATTTGTTGAAATCAGATTGTACTTGTGTGTAGCTGTATCAGTATATGTTCAAGCAAAAGAATGAAAATCCATTTTACTGAAGATTAGAAGAAAGGTTGAGCAGTCAAATTCAATGATTAGTGTTAATTGCATCGATATGCAGATTGTGACCCATTATTATACTAACAAAACCAATAAAAAGACAGAGGTAGGTCCTATTTTTGTTGACAGTGTTCAGTTGAAGCCGATGTAAATAAAAGATTGCTTCGATTCAAGGACAGAAACCAATGGAGATATCAATTATCAAAATAAAGCAGCTGAACCTGAGATGAGAACATCTAAAACTATAAATTAAAACAGGGCTGCAAACAAATACTCTTTATAAATAAAAATAAATAGAAAAATTTAAACAAAGATGGCAATTCCAACTCCAACCAATTAATCATCAAAGAAAGATGTTTAAACATATATAAAATAAAATAAAAATTACCAAAACCAAGCTGATCTTTGTAAGAAGAGAAAGGCTCATTTTGTTCATTGTTGGGCATAATATCCTTAACAAGCTCTCGATACTCATTCCTCTCAGCTATTTCTGCTAATTTCCTCAATCTAGCCTTCAATTCTTCACTCTAATAACAAATAAATATCCACATCATTAACTTAAACAGTAAACAATGTAGAAAATCGTGTAAATTTCTTGATATAATATTAATCAATAATTCCTCCCACAACTTCAAAAACATTTTCGTTCACTTCCGGGTTTTCTCTGAAACCAAACAGAACGTTTAGAGAAATTCTAATCAAAATCAAACAACAAATTACCTTCTCTCTAGGTTTGGGGCTGTTTAAGACGAACTCGGATCCAGAGAACAGGTGGAGCAATTCGGGTCGGGCCGACGGAGATGATGCCAGCCATATATTTCGTATGGACTTGTAGGGAAGAGTACTTAGAGAGGTGAGATTGAGAGCGAGTTGTTGTAATTGTGGTGAGAGCTGAGGATCTTTGGAAGCGGAGAGAAGAAAAGAGCGAATCGATTGGGTGCTTGAGATATTGAGTCCAGGTGAGTTATGTGGGTTGTCGGAGCCCATGATGACGGGTACCGGTTTTTCTTCTGTGTGTTATGGGTGATGCAGTGAGAGCGAGGCTTCGACGGGAAGAGTGCGGGACGGTGACGAGACAACGGTTTTATGATTTTTTTATACCAAAATTTTCTTTTTAAAGTTTTTTTATTTAAACAATAACTGATAATAAAAACCGTACAATAAATATGTATTTATTGTAAGGCCAAAACAACTATTTTCCATCCAAATTATGTTATTATCTTAAAGTTTTTTTTATTAATTTTGAAAATCTTATTTAATAACTTATAAATGGTTAAAATTAACGAAACACTAACTCCTTAAAATTTTATCTCTTTTTCCCCCTTAACCCCTAAAAACTAACCATTTTCCCCTAAGTCAAGTTTTAAAAAATAGCATTCCCCCCTTAGGATTTAGTTTTCAATCTTCGACGTCAAATTCGATGTCATCACAGCTGATGAAGCTTTTTTGACACACCACCATGCTTCGACGACCTCTCTTCCCTTCTCTAGAACACCGATCAGCCTAGATTTGACATCATCTTCATTTGAAAAGTTAAAGAGCTTCATCAAGGGACATAGCTCTTCGTCTTCCCAGATGAAGACGATGACCTTGTCTTCTTTTGGGAAGATGATCATCTTCCCATACAAAAATGAGGTCGTCGTCTTTGTCTAAGAAGACAAAGAGCTTCGTCTCTCTCGACGAAGCTCTTCAACTTTTTAGATGAAGACGATACCAGATCTGGGTCGATTGAAATTTCAGAGAAGGGAAGAGAGGCTATCAGAGCATGGTGGTGTGTTAGCAAAGTTTCGTCGTTGGTGATGATATCGGATTTAGCACCGGGGATTGAAAACTAAACCCTAGGGGGGAGAATGCTATTTTTTAAAACTTGGCCTAGAGAGAAATAGTTAGTTTTTAAGGGTTAGGGGGGAAATTGGATTAAATTTTAATTAGTTGTTTCTATATAAACTCTCACTTTTATATTTTTCTCACATCATTTAATTTTTCACTCTCACTTTCATTTTTACTCAATATTTAATACTATATGTTAATTCAAAAGAAAAAAATTCGTATTTTTAAATTCAAATAGAAAAAATCACTTCGTGAGAACAAGATATTTACATAAATTTTAACTCAAAATTTAATTTTATCTGTTAAATTAAGTTCGTATATTATATAAAAGGGGCATTTTGATAGTTGATAATATATTAGAGTGTTAAATGAAATGTTAGAAAAATATGAGGTATTTTGATATTAAACAATGTATTAAGGGTTTAAATAAAATATTAGAGAAATATAAGAAAATCTTGATAAAATATAAAACAATTTCGAAACAAGTAATATATGAAGGTGTTAAATGAAATGTTAAATAAATATATAAGATATCTCTCTTTTTCATTGATATAATTGTTGAATATATAATTTACTCTTATTTTATTTTGGAGATAAAAATTAGTAATTGTTACAATTGGAATATTACCAAGGACAAAAAAAATTTGAATTTTGAGAAAGATTTAAATAAATTTAGGATTTGATATGGAGTAAAATTTCGTATGATATATCACTCATTAATGAGATAGTGTAATTAAAATATTATCAGATAAAACAAATTTGGATTTTGAGAGAATTTAAATAAATTAAGAATATTGATGATTCTTAAATATATTATTTACTCTTATTTTATTTTAGAGATAAGGACTAGTGATTGTTACGATTGGAATAATACTAAGGATAAGGGAAATTTGAATTTTGGGATAGATTTAATTAAATTTAATATATTGATACGAAGTAAAATTTGGTATGATATATTACTCATTAATAGGATAGTTTATTTTGAATATTACTGGAATAGACAAAATTTGATTTTGAGAAAATCAAAATAAATTAAGAATATTGATATGGAGCAACTTTTGGCATAGTATAATTTGAATAACAAAAATCGATGAATAACAAAAAATTGAAATTCATAGAACGTTTACAAAGTTTGTATCTGAAATTTGTAAATTACATATTGAAAAACTTAAGAATGACAACAATAAAAAAATAGACCTAAAATTTGAAAACTATATATCGAAAAACTCTTGGATGAGAAAAATTGAAAAATAGATCTCATATTTGAAAGCTATACGTGAAAAAACCTTAAAACAAAGAAAACAAATATAAAATTCGAAAATTGCACGTCGAAAAACCTTAGATTATGAAAAATGATCAATTTACCCCTTTAACAAATTTTAGCTCTCCCACAGATCCTACAATTTCAAAAACTCACATTCCCCCCTCCCACGAGTTCTCATGGGTTACACTGTTTAAAAAATAAAAAATTTTCCCCTTCCTTACGGCTCCCCCAGGGTTAATAAGCAACCTGGGGGATTTTATCCACCTTGGGGGATCCCAAGCCCCCCTTGAGGTTGCACACCAAACAAATTAATCCATTTTTCCCGATCAAAGTTATCATTTCAACCTCTCATTTCAACAACTGAATCTACACTCATTATAACACAATAACCCTCAACAAATTCAATCAAAACAAGTATAAATTGACACACAAAATCCATTGTTTAAAACCAAAAACCCTAAACTAATAATACCCAAAATCTTTATCAAATCAGTAAAATCTAAACACTAAAATACTTTAAACAAGATAAGAGACGATGTACTTACCTTCATTGCCATTTTTATCATTAAAAACCACAAAAAATGTCAGAGACAATCCAAAGAAATCGAGCAGCCGCTGAACCCGTAGTAACCCATGGGAGCCTTGGGGGAAAATGGTTAGGGATATGAAACTCTTTTTGTTTATATATGAGGGCATTTTCATCATTTCAAATTAATGAGGCATTTTTGTGTAATGTTAAAATTTTGGAATAATTTTTTTGAAACCCTAATGTTTAGGGCAATTAATTTAATTTCCCTTTATTTAATTTATTCTTATTTAATATGTTTTATATATAGTTATTATAATGACTTAAAATGTTTTTTATTAATGAAATAAAAAGTAATAACACAATTTATATTTTCCTATTTAAATTATTTGGATTTTTCATGTTTATATAATGTCTTGTCTGTCTGAATTGTTAAAACTAATATAGTATGTCAATTCTCAACTGAATTCAAATTCCAAAAATAAGAAAACAAAATTCAAAAAAAAAAAAAGCAAAATAATTTGTATTGAAGAAGTGATTGAAATCCTTTGATTGGTAATGTCATAATGTTTACAAACTTTTCTAACAAAAATTTGTAAATTCTATAGTTATAGTATCAACTGTGCAACAATGCATAAAAACTTTACAAAATCCTTATATACAATGGTTTTAGCTTGTCAAAAAAGTGTAACCTCCTATTAGCAACGTTTTCAACTAAAAGTCTTCAACCTATACACCCAAAATCTGTATCAAATATGCTTAAATATAACACCCCTTTCCAGATATATCCCTACATAGAATATTATTTTAAGAGAAGTGTATAACTGGACTACTTAATTTTAAAACCTTATAATTAATGCATGATCATAAATATTCAAGTATGCAAAAAGGTGTAAAGGGAATAAATATTGAAATACATCATTTAATAAAAATCATAAATGTACAAAATGTCTAAAAATTCAATTTGAAGTTATTATACATAAATAAATCTCACAATGTATCTAAAATGTTCAAAATACATAAAAGGAAATAAAGTTTAAAAATGATAGTTATGCCCCTTGCTCTCACGCAGCTGCTCACTAGACCATTGGCTCTCTTGCATGCCCCGTTACTCACCTCTATCTGCAAAACAACAAAAAAAAACATGTGAATGAAAACACTCAGTAAATTGATGATCTCTCAACACTTGAAATACTCATAAAACTGATAATCTTGATGTTCCATTTGCGAATCTAAATATGGTCATAGTTAGGCACTTTCGTGCCTTGAAATGGGTCATCCATAAAGGGTACTCAAGTATGAGCTAAAATCAACATATTTGATGCCCTTGTGAAAGCATAAGATACCTTGCATGTCACTATCTGTTGTGCCTTACGCACCTATCATATGACCTATTGGGTTAGCTAACTAGGATACCCTAATCACACAGGAAAAAAATCAAGTAACAATTTTTTTCTTTATCATATAAGCTAATTGAAACCATTGTTTAAACCATCCTAAGATGACCTATACCGTGGGTACATATATTATACATTTCGCTAACCACATGACAAAAGATCTAAAAAGCCACAATTTTTACCATGCACACATGAACTAAACTGAGTGGCCATGTGCCTTAGCACCAAGTGAATGATGCATCTAATGGGTATTCAACCTTATCACTTTCACATATATTGTCACTTATGCACACAACTAGTGGCAATCTAAATATGAACAATTTTTCTTAACTTTTTTTATTTTTGACCTGGATCTAACTTGGTAGAGGTCTTGTTTCATCTTCTACATAGTTGGACACTCTTATAGTTTTGTCTAGCTTGTCTTTCTTACTAAAATCTTTTATTTTTTCCTCTTTCTTTTTCTTCCCTTTTATTATGCTTGAATTAGGGGTAAAATGGTCTTTTTAACTTACTATACAAGTGTGTGCCTAAGGTGCACCCTTGGGTGCTTTTTTTAAACCTAGCATCCGCTTTTGAAAAGTCACACATGGTGTGTGTCTTATACCACATGGTCGTATATGACTTTCCTCATAATGAACACACAAAAAATTGTAGAACTTTTGTATTTTAAATCAAGGACACAAGAGCGTGTATGTAATCCTGGCCACGGTTCATAAACCAACGGTTTTAGTTCGAAATCGTCGGTTCACGATTTGAAAAATTAAGGACCCTGAAGTGAAACCGTAATAGGACGGTTTGTTCATGGTTCAGAACTGACGGTTCTGGTTCATGACCCCGGTTCGGAACCGACGATTTTGGTTTGAAGCCGACATTAAACCGTCAATTCTAATATATAATCTTGATTTAATTTTTAAATTATTAATTACAATAATTGAAAATTAAAAGAAAGACTTGGATTTAATTTTTCAATTAAGCTTCCTACGTATCTTCTTAATGTTTAGAAGAATTAAAGCCTATGTAGTTCTTTTACCTTTGCATAATAAAAAAAAAATTATATGATTAATTATGAAAGATAATAAATAAAATTAATTATAGGAATAAATTCTATAATTAATTATGAATTGTATAATAAAAAATAAAGAAAGAATTTAATTAAATTTGAGAAAATTTGATTGAAAGATTGAGAGAATATTAAAAATTGAAAGAATGAGAATGAGAGTAAATGAGAGAGTTTGAAGGATTTAGTGTGGAAGAGTTGAGAGATTGAATGAATATATATAAGAAAATTTTTTATAAAAAATTTGAAAAAAAGAGGGGGTGAAATGAAATTTATAAAAAATTTAAATCTTTTGCACGGGACCAACCCCCTACAAAAGATTTTGAAATATGCAAGGGACTTAGTCCCCTGTATATTTGTAGGGAACCAGCGGTTCCCTACATGCAGGGAACCGTTGGTTCCTTTTTTTTAATTTAAAAAATAAAAAAATTCAAAAAAAATAAAATAAAATTACCGGTTCAGAAACCCTAAATCACCAGTTTATAAACCAGGTGTGAACCGGTGGTTTACGGTTTCAAATTATATAAACCGGAATCGAACCGTCAAAATTCAGTTTCAGTTCCGGTTCAATCCGATTCTAGTTCTTTCGATTTTATACGGGGCTGGTTCACGGGCTAAACCGGCCTGTGGCCAGGTCTACGTGTATGAGACCATACACAGTCGTTTATCTTAATCTAGAGTCGCAATGTTTATGATCTTTGCACCTCATCACATAACATTCTTAATCATATTAACATACACAAGATGAATTATCACATGCATAAACACTTTTAACCTACTATATTAATTTCAATCTCTTATTTTTAAGAAATCCCCTAATTCATTAGTCACACAACATTTATTTACACATGTTTACAAGATCATCAGAACAATCAGAGTATGAGAACATACATATTAACATGCCTTAACAACTAATGTCATTTTATTTTATTATCTACATTTAATAGATCATTTTCATCTATATATATATATATACATATACTTTGAGATAGTTAGAGGATGGCCAAGTATTTCTTATTCATGCATGAAAATAGATTTATCATAACAAACAATCATCAAATAATTCTAATTTCAGGGGATAATCAACTAAAAAGCCATCCTACTTGATTTTTAAAACAAGTTATAGTTTTTATGTGGCGACTATGTTTCTGGTGAATCAACGACTCCTTCTTGATGACTAAAAGTCTTTTCTCTCACTGTTCTCTCCTTTGAGTGCGGTTGGGTGTGAAAATAATGAAAGAAATTAGGTTAAACACGCTTTTATTTATGCATCCTGGACGCACCACACAGACATGTATGGACTTTACATGAGTGTGTGTCGTGTTGTATAACTAAGGCAACGCCCGATCTTATTGTGATCCTAATCTTATTTGAGAAATTTAAACTTGTTGGTGATACATGACCGTGTATCACTCTAGAGAACATCAATTAACTCAATATCGTTCTAGAAAATAACAATTACCTAT
This sequence comes from Mangifera indica, assembly GCF_011075055.1. Classification (NCBI taxonomy): domain Eukaryota; kingdom Viridiplantae; phylum Streptophyta; class Magnoliopsida; order Sapindales; family Anacardiaceae; genus Mangifera; species Mangifera indica. Next base: position 11,729,785 of record NC_058144.1, read on the forward strand.
GAGTGTTACATTAAATCTACAATTGATATTGCTAAAATCTATACCACTAGCATGTACAAAAGCTCCAATAGCAACACAACCGAACTCAACAACACAAAAACACATTCAACTAAGCATACTTTACTCTTAACATGAACAAACTTGCAACTACCAAAAAAAAAAAAAAACCCATTCAACAGTACAAAACACTCCATCATTAACACATTATACTTCATAAACACACCTCTACTATCATCAATAGAATTTGCAACTATAACACAAACACACTCAACAACTTAAACACTTTACCATGCACCTGCAACAGACATACATAATAACATAATCACACACTCCATTATCAGAATCAACGTTATCTACAATTGCAACATAAACATAAACTCCATCCAAATATTTTGGCACTTTGTGTCATAACTCCATCGATGGTGTCATTCTATATAATTATTATCAAATGATGTATATCAATATCTCAAACACTTAGTGAAAGCATGTGACATCTCAGATGTTAAATATATATATAGTGCATCCAATACACTTGTTGGTTAGGCTTCGGGTTAAAGATACCCTATCACAAGAAGAGTAAGACCCTGGGACTCTCCTAATCTTGCACAAACATCCTAGATACTAAAACGCCCTGTGTTAGCGCATAATAATCATACAGGTATCGAGTCACATAGAAAGTGACATAGATTAGGCCTAATGCTTTCAAAATTATACTACATATAGCTCAATGGCTAGACCACATTGTACATAACTCAATGACCAAAATAAGTAATTACACCATTTTCAGTTTTCAATTCAGAATTGCTCTTATTAGGGTTTGTGTTACCATCCATATAATAGATTATCCCCAAAATACCATTCGTGTCATCATACACACAATCAAACATACTCAAAATATTATTCTTCTCATACATACAATTGGTGGCTAGACCACACTACAAATAGCTCGACAACCAAAATAAATAAATATATCATTTTTAGCTTTTGATTTGGAATTGCTTTGGTTAGGGTTTGTGTCATCATCCACATAGTTAGACACCCCTAAAATATCGTTCATGTCATCACACATATAGTTAGGCACACTTAAAATGCTATTCTTCTCATATTATCTTCGTTAGGGCCATAATTATATTAACCCCCTTATTTTCCTTTCTTAGAGGTAAAATAGTTATTTTACATCCATGTGTAAACATGGTTAATTCCATATACATTCGCTCTCAAATTACAAAATACACACAGATGTGTACCCTGAATGATCACACATGGGCATGCAACAAACTTACATAGGCATGAGAACTTAAGGTAGCACATAATCGTGTGTTCTATACCACATAAACATATGTCTAACCCTAAATCCACAAGCTCATTCACTCATCACACACAAGGATTATTTGCACCTAAATATACATGATCATTTCTAAGGCATAACATAAGCATGTGGCGTCATTTTTATTGAATTTTGTTTTCTCTTACATTTGAAATGTTTATCTACCACACCAAAGTTTAAGTACTCAATTCTCTGCCATTCCATTAGATACCAAACGTAACTACTTCTCCATCATAATTTACACTTATAATAGTATATGAATCCCCCCAAAGAGGGTAATTAAAAGCATCATCATCAATAGTTGGAACTCAATAATTATATTTCCATTACTTCTTATACATGTACCAACAACATTATTCAGTCACTACCTTATTCAAATAAAAACTAATCATTGTACTATGCCAATATAGAAATTAAAATTATCATCTAATCCACGCAACATTACACTAATCACCACATGCTCAAAGATTTCTTACACATATCATCAATGACAGAAAATAGGCCATTAACATATTAATCCACATACATGTTATGTAATACCCTCAAGTATGTTCTAGGGGTATTTACGTCTTTTGATTGTATTTTGAGATATTTTCAATTTTAAATATATATATATATATATATATATATATATATATATATATTCACATGTATGTGTGTGTTTATATATATATATATATAAAGAATTATAAAAAAAAAGATAAAGATAAAGAGATAAATATGTATATAAAGAGAGAAAGACAAAAAAAGGAAACTTTAAGCCTTTTTCCATCATCTTCTCCTGTCCATTCTAGTAGCCAACCTTCTTCATGTTGTTTTCTTTTGTTTTGTGAAAAAAAAGGAAGGAATTGAAAGGGTTTTGAAAGATAAAATAAGAAGAGAAAAAAAGGAAACACTTTGGAAGTCTTGGTAACCAAAAGATCTCCTTCCTTTCCCTTTACCTATGTTTATATATATTTGACGCATGTTATATGAATATGTTAGTGTGCTTTGGTGTTGATTTAAGGTGGTTTTGGTGATAAAGGAAGCAAGACAAAGAGGAGAGAGCCAACTTGGAAAGATTGGCTTGAAACAAGGTAAGAGGTGTTATCATTGGTATGTTTCATGTTTTATGCTTTTGGTTCCTTGGTTCTATGTTATAAATGATGATTTTGAAGTTGAGAAATATTGTTTTGCCATTTGAAGTATCTATGTGTGTTAATTTGTTCATGACAGAGAGTTGGATGATATTTACCGTTTTACCATTGACTTCGTCCTACGTTTTGACTATTTTATCAGATGAATCATTAGTGCTATTATAGCTTGTTGGAAAGCTCTTTGACTCCTTTTTTCAACTATATATAACTTGTATAAATTAGAAGCCATTTGGACTATTAAATTATATGAACAAAAAGACTATCTTACCAAATAAACAGTAAATACAGTTTTTGCTATTGATTTCGTCCCACGTTTTGACTACCGTATCTAATGAATCATGAGTACTATTATATCTTGTTGGAAAGCTTTGTGAATCCTCTTTTCAATGATATATAGCTTGTATGAATTAGAGATCGTTTAGACTATTAATTGTATGAACAAAAAGACTGTCCTATTAAATGAATAGTCCCGTAAACAGTATTTCATAGTTTTTGGAAAGAAAGAAAGAAAGAAAAGGAGGAGAAAAAGGAAAGGAAGAAAGAAAGGAAAGGAAAGGAAAGAAATGAAAGAAAAGGAAAAGAAAGAAAAGCAAGAAAAGGAATTTGGGGCTCAAGATTCAGGGATCGTCTAAGGAGTATGGTCTAGTGAGTTATAAATAGTTTTAGATGGAAGCAAGATTAGTAAAATACAATGCATGCATGCATGCTATGAACTATGAGGGGGCACTTTACACTACACCGCCCACAGTGGGGTATGTCTGTAGTAGGACATGTCTATAATAGGACATAGACCTACAGTAGGGTTCGCTCGTAGTAAAACACAATTCAGATTCAACAATGGTGTAGTGAGAGAAAAGAAGAGAGCTCGAGCTTAGAAAAGTATCAAATCCCTATAGTCAGCTTCTAGAAAGTATCAAATAGATACCAGATGGGACAAAATATGACCCAAATAGTAAAGAATGAACTAGATTATCCCCTCGATTTCTTATGGAGGTTATGATGTGAGGTTGAGTCCCAAGAGTGAGTTAGAATAGGAAAAAAGATAGTTTACTTTATTCTTTCCCTTTACTGAGTGTTCTTATCTCTTACTTCCTTTTCTTTTATGATTGTAGGTACGAGTGATCGAGGTAGCTGCGAAATAGGGTCAGGTCAGCGAAGATTGACCTAAGCTAGGGCTAGTTACCTATGGATTTTGTTACATACATATAATACTATTGATTTTTGGTCTTATTCAGATAGTTGTATAGTTGTATCTAGGGACATGTATATGATTACTCCATGATCTTAGATATTTTAGATGAGTTTTCATATGAGATATATACATCTTTTGTTCGCTTCCAGAGTTTCAGTTTTCTTAGAATAATTTCTAAACACTTTTAGTGATGTATTCATTTTAAAGTATTTAAAAAAAATAGATGCTCCAGATATTAATTTGTAATATTTCTCCTTCGGTGGATAGTACTTCTGGGGAAGGATGTTACATGCTATTATTGAAATCATAAAATCAAGTTATTGCACTTACAAAACAATTCCATAAAGTTTATCGTCTTTACAGAAACTCAAAACCAAAATGAAAAGTCACCGTACTTACCTCACTTCCGACATTTGCAAGGTCTTCTCATGGTTTAAATGAATTTCCCTTAATCACTTGGTCTTTCTTGGCTCTTCAAAATCTCTCCAATACTCTCTCAAATCCCTCTGACTGTTGAAATTTCAAGATACTAATGCAAATAAGCCAAATAGATTGCCAAGCCTCTTTTATTATTTATTTTTTTACCAGCAATGCATGACACTTGAATGTGTAATCTATTGCCCAATAATGACAGTTTCCGAAATCATCGCAAAACTAATCCTTATCTACAATAGAAATTATTGAACAAACATAGGCGTTTACCTCTTTATACATGGGCGTGTATTTCTTTTAGACTTAGCCATTTTCACATACCATAGAAAATGATAATTTTATCCTTGCCAACACATACATAGGCGTGTGAACTCCCTCACACAATCGTGCACACCCAAAATCACATATACACAATTAAACAAACATAATTATGAGACAAAAGATGAAAATAACCTTAGACATACTATAGGTGTTACGCCCCCTTTCCCTAAAACATAATTTCCTAATCTTTATCTCTCTACACTTTCTACAATCCCAAACTCTCTTAATAAATTTTTAATTAAGTATAACAACTTAGTTTCCATCTATTTTACAATTTTGTGTTTCTTTAATAATTTTTTTTTCCATTTGAATAATTTGATAATGAAAAGCTTAATATGTTTTAAATGAAAAACATGCTCAAATAATTAAGACAAATTTATTTTTGTAAGCTCAAATGAAAAAGAATGAGTTTAGTACAAATATTGCAAAAGAAGTTTTGCAGCAATAAGTAAGAGTGAAATCAAACATTTCATTCACATACATCATTATAAAGATGGTATGGTTTGAAAAATTCAAGTGAACTAGTAGATAAAGTAAAAACGAAAAGCGATATTGTCCTCTTTTGATTTATCTACTACTCCACTTCTTAAACCATAGCCTATTTGTAATGATATATGAGAATGAAAGGTTTGATTTTACTTTTGTTTTTATAAGGTCTTTTTTATTGTGTTTAGATTGCATCCATTTATTCTCATTTGAGACTACAAAAATGAATTTATCTCAATTATTTTAAACACTTTTTTTGTTTAGAATATATTCAATTTTTTCATTATTAAAGTATTCAAAATAAAAAAATAATTAACAAAATTTTAAAAACAAAATGAAAACTAAGTTATTAGATATAATTAAAATTTGATTGAGAGAGTTTGAGGATAAGAGATTTAAAAAAGTTTGGAGTTATAAAAAAAGTGAGGTTCTTTGAATAAAATTTTAAAATTTCCTTTAATTAGCAAACAAACATAAGTAATAGAAATACACAAATGATTTTATATTATTTGAAAATAAATAAAAAATGTAATTTAGAGGATCAACTCACCATTTTCAAAGTATTGTATTTGAAAATAAATATAAGTTAGTAAAATTTAATAATTTATTTTTTAAAAAATTGTTTTATTATAAAAAAATTAGATCAATCTATCACAACTCCGCAGGTTAATGTAAAAGAAATTTATTTATTAAATTAATTTTTAAAATTTAATAAAAATTATTTTATTTGAAAATGTAAAAGAAATTAATATTTCGTAAATAAAATTAAATGTTAAGTTTTGAAGAACAAAATTAAATTCCCATAACAAAACTAAAATCATCTCAAAAATTGAGCATTAAGGTTTGACCGAAGAATTTGGAATTTCAGTCTCCCAAATTTATCTTTTTTGGATAAAACTGAAATCGTACTTAATTTAAATATTGACTGTAGTGTTGCATTCGTGGCCTGCTGATACGGTGGAATATAACACCGACATCTCCTCTTAGTTTTCTTCACAGTGTAATATAAACGACCACTTGTCTAAATCTAAGAAAGAACACGGAAAATCAAAACCTTAAAAATGATTGTGCATGATGCATTGATTCTTCTTGACTCCTCCACAGAACACTTAAATGGCTTCTTCTAGAACAATACTCCAATATGGCAAGCGCCTTCAAGACAGATTTCTTTCCAAAACTGATGAAGAGTCTTGATTTCTGGGTTGGTGTAAGCGCACATTGGTTTGAAAACCAAACCAAAAACACGGAATATTTGATGTCACCCATCTCCCTTTGACACTTGTATAAATAACCACCAAACTCTTAGTGATATCCACTGTCACCGGTACACCACTTGTTTTCATTTCTGTACAAATACATATACACAAACTCTTCAATCTAGCTAGCTACCGCAAACTACTATTGCGTACTTTTGAGTTGTCTTGTCTAGCTACCTGGCTTGTTTTCTTTAAGTTTCAGAGGTTAAAAAGTTTGGTATAATGGCACCTGCAGCTTATGATTTTCATTATACACCGAACACAGTGTGTGTAATGGAAGCCTCCGGCCACCTCGGCTCCACCCTGGTTCAGCGGCTTCTCCAAAGAGGTTACACCGTCCACGTTGTTATTCAAAACAATGGTTAGCTTATACATGTGTATATTTATGATTATAAAGTTTTCTTTCATCCTGTTTTGAGTATTTTGTGTCATTATATATTATATGTTGTGTGTGTTTGTATAGGCCATTTGAAATTGAATAAACTTTGTGGCGATTATAACAAGAAGCTGAAGATTTTTAAAGCGGACCCGTTTGATTATCACAGCATTGTTGAAGCGTTGAGAGGTTGTTCTGGTTTGTTTTACACGTTTGAGGCTCCACAAGATCAAACCACATATGATGTGTGTTCCTTAATTTTAGTCACTGTTATTATTGCTTGTTGAAATTGGGTTTTGTTTTGAATTAATTGACACATATTCTTCATGATTTTTGATGTAGGAATTTACTGCTGAAGAGGAAGTGAGAGCGGCTCACAATGTGCTAGAAGCCTGCGCACAAACAGAAAAAATCGACAAAGTTGTATTCACATCTTCAGCAACTGCTGTTTTCTGGAGAGACGACCACAATTCAACTTCATCATATTTCGATGAAAGACATTGGAGTGATATTAACTTTTGTCGAAAATATAAGGTACCATTCCCTCAACCCCAATCAATTCTCTCATAAATATTATGAGACCAATTAAGGTTAATTTTCTCATGATGTGTTTCACACAGTTGTGGTACGGCCTGGCAAAGACACTGGCGGAGAAGACAGCTTGGGCGTTGGCGATGGATAGGGGGTTGAATATGGTGAGTATCAATGGAGGATTGTTGATGACTCCGGATTTGTCAATAAGGAATCAGTATTTGAAAGGAGCATTAGAGATGTACGAAGATGGAATATTCGTGACAGCCGATATAGATTTCTTGGTTGACTCCCACATATGTGTTTTCGAAGATGCTTCATCTTATGGGCGATATTTATGCTTTAACAGCGTTCTTAATAAGCCTGAAGACGCCTTCAAGTTCGCTTCCATGATAACACATTGCGCGCCTTCGTTACCTCCGAGCAGCAATGAGCAAGAGACGAGGATCATTCAACCGAAAATAAGCAGCAAGAAATTGAACAAGTTGATGTTGGAGTCCGGGAGTCGATCACAGAGATGATGAATTGAAACGTATAACATATGATTGTGTTAAATGGTTGGATAGATGGATTATATTTGAATTTGGTAATAAAATATTGCATGGACCCAATTCTTGGTCACTGCAAAATTGTTGGGTAAATTCAATTACTAGCCTCCCAAGCCTATCCAGGGATATTCTTACTCGGCCAAAAATCTTATTCCCACCCAAAGTTCCTTGTACTCTCAAATTGATATCCATTAATTATTGAAAATTCAAACACTTATCCATAAGCGGTTAAAATTAACAAAATCAGCTAAGTTTTAAAGATAAAATCGTTATTTAACTAATAATATATTAAAAATGCTAAAACATTAACCATTTTCCTTTAGGTTTAAAAAATTAATAATTTTTCTTATGATTAAACTTTAAAATGTTATATTTTCTCCCCCTAGGGTTTTCTTCATTTTCTCTCTCTCTTTTCCATAACCTTCCTTAGTCATCTTCTCTCTCTCCCCTTTTCAAGCGTTGATAAGTGAACAAAGAACATTCTCGTCACTTAATGAGGAACGTCCTCGTCATTGGACGAAGTAGAATCATTTTCGTCCAAAAACGAAGGCGTCTTCATCTTTGGAGGAAAACAATTTGTCTTCCTTTAGTGGAGAAAAAGGGAGGGAGAGAGAAGTCGCCTAATGACGACATTGGAAAAAGGGAGAGAGAAAAAGAAGGGAACTTTAGGTGAGAAAATGTAACATTTCAAAGTTTAATCTCGAGGAAAACTTGTTAGTTTTCTAAATTTAGGGAGAAAATAAATAATGTTAACTAATTCCATTAATTTTAATAGCTTACAAATTAGTATTTGGATTTTCAATAGTTAACAAGTATTAATTTGAAAACACAATAAACTTTGGGTGGGAATAAGTCATCTGGCTTCTTACTCCTATCCTCTTCTATTTTATCTGATTATAGTTACATCATTGTGGCAAGTTAAATTATGTGAAGGGGCAATTCACAATAATAATATCTATTTATATGTTAATATATCATAATTATATATAATTATGTGCTCAATATATATATATATATATATATATATATATATATATATATATATATATATATATATATATATATATATATTATATTGGGTCCAAGTCCACCTATGACTGGTCGACTTGACCTGGTTTATTTTACTTAATTGCCAAGCGCAGTTATAAGAGAGAGAGTTGGAGGGTAGTTAGACACATATATATTGTCCAAACTGCTTTCCCAAAAACGTGTAAGATTACGTTATTTTTTTTTTAGATAAAAACGTAATACTCCTTCTCTTGTTAAAAAACCAAAAGCATAGGAAGATCTTGTCTCCCAAAAAAATACAATACGTGAAACAAATTAGCTCGTGGAAATGACTAACATCAACGCCTAGCGCCGTATTCGAATAGGCTTTGTTGGAACTTGAATATGGGTATATCAATTTCTGTTTACTGTAATTCACAGACTTTTGATTTTTGGCATGATTTTTCCCAACATTGGTATCAAAACATAGGTTGTGTGAATGCAATGTTTTCTATGCATGAAATTATGTATTCTATAGAAATTTAGTATTTGGATTTTGCTTATAGATTGAAATTTTGATTAAAAATTTGTTTTGGGTACGAATTCAATTCGGCCAAAATGACATGAAATTAGTGATGGGAAACATGTTGGATGAATGATTGAAATTGTATTACATGCATTGAAATGAAAATCGAGTCGAATTAACGTTAGAATTTAAGCCGACTTGTAGACTAGAAAACGTGTTATTTAAGCCATCGTATCATCGGAATCTGGCAACTTCAGAGGTCATTGTTGGTGCGAAAATGACATCCGACTTATAGGCTATAAAAGCCCTATGGTACCATTGCCAGAAAATTGTAGAAAGTTGGCCAATTAAAAGGAAAAAAATTCTAGGGTTTATCGCGCAAACTAGGTCAAATTTGGTGTAGAAAAACCCGATTGCCCAACTCATTGGTCAACAGATTGGTTAAAACCCATCGAACAATGGGTCAACCCATCTAGTCAATCAGGTTTCACCCTAATCGGTCAATACTCACTCAGGTCAATTGATCGGTCAACAGTCAAAAGTTGATTGTAATTGTTGACCGAATCGTGTGAGTGTGTGGAAGCATGTGACAAACTACTTCTTACACGTGGTGACGTAGGGACTCAATCTCTGTGCATAAAGGCATGTGTATGCTTTGTATTAGCGTGTGGGAGTATGTATGGCTCATTTCTAGCACTATTTTGGTGCGAAGACGTGTGTGTGACATCAGCTTGGTTCATGAAAGCATATAATACCATGTTTTGGCGCATAAAGGCGGGTGAATAATGCTTTTCGACATGTATTGGTGCATGAGTTTATTTTTACAAATCTTAGTAGTTGTGTGATGCTCGGATCTGTACATGAGATGTGTTCCATGGGTCTTAAGACGCGTAAAGATATGTAATATCTCATTCTGACTCTTAAAAACACATATTGGTGTTTTGAAATACTTGTTTTACTTTATGCAAGTTTATTGACTAAGAACCATCACATTATGTATATAATGTGAATATTTGATGATCTAATGGTGCATGTTGAGACTACATATAATTAGAAGTACTTTTTTAATTGAAAAAAGATAGTACATAGTCTAATAATATCCATACATGAATATGTGCCCTGTAATCAATGATCTTGTTTGAGATAAAAATTTGAAACTTTTGGGACTAAGTGGATTCATTACAGCGTGCTAAAGAATGATGCTTAGTAATGCACGAGAGAAAATCCACTGCTTCGATATTATTCCCAAATTAATGAAATGTGAGATATCTAACCTAATGCAAATTTCATAGAGACTTTATCACAGATAAAATGACTCTAAAAACGATACGAGTTGATGAAATGGTCATAGTCAAAATGGATGATGCAATTGTTGTATCATATTTTTATATTAAATTTGGGAATTCTAATATTGATATAATTTAGTGAAATTCTCATCCAGAATTAATATTAGCAACGTTAAATTAAAGTTTAAAATGTCAAACATTTATATCATGAAAGATGATTGGGAATATAGTAAACTTTTAATTATATGCTTTATGTGAAATATTTTAATTTTTAATGCATAATTACAATAACTGATGTATATTTGATTGCTTTGATAGCATGGCTTTAAAGGTCGTAGATCAAGTTTAGATAAAGTTGTAGTTTAGTGAGGGATAGAAACCCAAATGGTGTGTTACACAAACGTGATGTAGACACACATCACGCATGTAAGAAGCAAGACTCACTCTATGTGATATCTTGATCAGTTTCATTAATAGTGCTCTAGTATATATGTACCAGTAATGCTTGACTGCATATCCCATTAGTATGGTTTTGATGGAAAAGTTTGGAGGAACTACAGTTTCCAAATGAAAACAGTTGATTGTTAAAGTTGATTTATATGATTATGGAATTGAAGTCAGCTAGGCACAACCTGACAAATGAACAGTAAGTTTATTAAGTAGAGTGATCTCTTCTCGAAAGTGGGAGCATATAAAGGTGCATATGATCCACAATGAGAATTAAATGACTTTTGTTAGTCGTTCTTGCACATAAAACTAGAGGATAAATGCTCTTGAGGTAACTAGACTTAATACTCATGCATACATTGCAAAGTCGACTTTCAAAAGTAAGTGGCCTAAATCTGAATAGAGGAAGGAGGTTGTATATTGCTCAAAGAATAAGAGCAAGGAATTGAGACATATGAGTGGCAAACGTATTGGAAAAGAGATAGAAACAACATAAATAATTGCAATAGAAGCAATGAGAGTTATATCACCCGTGAATGAACGATGCTGAAAATGATATTGTCTAATTCTATATAAAGTGATAAAACTTTATTTTCTAGTACTATGATATTTTACTAAGTATTATCCTATGTGGATTATGAAGGTAGAAGTCATTGATCAAATAGCTCATGATAGAAGATCTTTAGTAGATTTTTATCAAATTATGAAAAAGGTGAATTGAATGTATGTAAAGAACAATATAAGAGTTGTAGTAAGAGAAATAGACACAAGTAAATGAGTTTTGTGAGGTACTCAATTCCTATACCCATATGAAATCTAATTACTTTAAATATTCGATGAATTTTGGTTAAAGTATTTGTTCTTCTAAAACTAAGATATAATTTGAATTTCTCTGAGTGTTTTATCAAAATGTGTTATAAAATTGATTTCTATAAATTTGGGTTGTTGGTTGAATGGTTATATGGTGTTTATTACCCTACATTCTAGTAATGTTAAGTTTTTCCATTATTTACTTCTCCAATATTTATAGATACGAATGTAAATATATGACATGCTAGATTAGGGCACGTTGGCCAATATGATTGAATAAATTGGTCTATGAAAGTTTATTAAGAACTTTCATATAAATAGAACTGCCCACGTGTGAGTATTATTTAGTTGGAACAACTTTTAGAAACCATTTGGCAAAGTTGTAAAAGTTTAACTTCCTTTGCAATTTATACACTTAGGTATATGTTTTTCTATAAATGTAAAGTTTAAGAAGGTATCTCATATTTCATTACTTGTGTTTATGATTATGTTTGATTTGGTCTTACCAATTTGATCTCCTATAAGTAAAAAGTGGTAGACTATTTTGGACACCATATATAATTGAGCTTGAGAATTAATTAAACAAAATAGATAAAAGTTTTTAGAATTGACCAAAGTTTTGAGTGTTTGTCTAAAAGTTCAAGAAATTGAGTAATGAAAAAGGAATAGTAAGGCAACAAATGATTCCAAAAGCTTCGCAACTAAATAGTATAGAGGAAGAAAGTAATTGAACTCTATTGGAAATTGTTAGGTCAATGAAGGTGCAAACAAAACATGTCACTTTGTGGTGATATGACGTTAATTGTTGCTTATGTATTTAACCGAGTGTTTAATAAATCAGATGCTTTCACTCTCTATGAGTTATGACAGGTAGAAAACCTGAGTTAATTAATTGCAATCTTAATGGTTAACAATGTTTATCTATAGTTTTTCCCATAAGTTTAAAAAAACTAGGACTGAGAAGAGAGAAATGTATCTTTAATAGATATGTTAAAGACTCCAAAGGGTATGTGCTCATTGGGGAAAATTTTGCTAGAAGATTAACTAAAATTGTATTAAAGATACTGTGTTTATAGAGGATATTTTTCTTAATATGAATGATGTTGATAAAAGTTTCATTTGGATGAGATGAGAGAAGAATAAGGAAAGGTACATCTTAATGACTGTTAGTTAAGTCCTAAGAGATAATACCTACACTTATGCTAGGTAGTGGGAGCAAATACAATTGAACTCTAGCCTATTTTGGATAGTTAGAGCAATGATCCTTAATTACTTGTTTCGTCCATCTTAACCTAGTGAGAGCATTGAGATTGAGTTTTAATCAATTTCGAAAGTAGGAGCGTTAATCCTTAATTGCAAAAGAATGGATGTTTGAAAGTGTTCAAGTGATGTTTTAAATTGAAAAGAGGTTTTCATAACCACTACCCAAGATGATGAGAAACTTAAAGTCATAAAAGAAGTTGTCTTATCTCGAAATGAAGAAAAATGTTGAGATGCATTGGAAGAAGAGATGAAATGCATAGAAAACAAACCAATTCTAAGTTTTTGGTTGACTCACCATCAGATTGAAAACCTATTGGGAACAAGTGGATTCCATAATCAATCGTAAGACGGATGACTCAGTAAATAGATATAATTTCACCTTCTAGCGAAAACTATACCTAATGAGTAAGTATAATTGTGCAAAAAGATATTTTTATCATTTATAAGATTTACTTCAATGTGTTTGATTTTAACTGAAGTGACACATTTGAATTTAGAATTACATCAAATGAATGTCAAGATAACTTTCCTTAGTAGAGAACTTGACAAAGAAATATGCTTGAACGAGATATAGATCTCGTTGTTATAGGTCTGAAGCGCAGTGTGCAAGCTTCAAGAATGTTGAATGACCTAAAAATGTCATCCAAATACTGGTACTTGAAATTTCATAAGAGTTAATACATTATGACTTTAAAATGATTTATCAAGACCATCATGTCTATGTGACAATTCTGATGATAAATTTGTAATTTTGTCAATGCGTAGATAACTAGAAATGATTTGAAGTAAGTAATGATCATCAAAGGATGATTATCCATACTTTTGACTTGCAGGATGTGAAAAAACATATTACATATTGTGAATTAAAATGTAGAGAAGTTGTTTAAAAAAACTTTTGACTCTATCACAAGAGCATAATATTCAAAATATTCTAGAACAATCCAATATGGTAAGTTATGAATCCATTGATACTCCTATGTTAAATGACAAATTATTAAGTCGAGAGATATGTCCCAAAACTTAAGATGAAAGCAGAGAAATGTCAATAATTACCTATTCAGATATCATTAGATGTATTATATATGTTATATGCGTACATGCCTAGATTTTGTTTTTTGTTGATAGTTTGGTTAGTCGATATGAATTAATATTGAAAAGAACGTTGAAAGGCTGTTTGTAGAATATTGATATTTTGAAAGGCTATGTGGATTATTGTTTAAGTGATTAAGGATCAAATTTGCATTTGATTGACTATTAAGATGTCAATTAGGGAAGAAATTTAGACCAATGCAAATTAAATTATGATTATGTTTTCTTACTCCAAAATGGCCTATATCATAAAGCGATAAGAAATAGAGATATATAGTCTTATTCATATTGAAGGCCGAGTATATAGTTTATTCAGTGATTGTGCAAAAAACTGTTTGGTTAAGAAGATTTTTTATGAATTTGAGTAAACTGGACAATATTGTTAGAGCAATAATTGTCTGTTGAAATAAACGATCTCGAGTATTATAGGATAACCAAATATATCGACACTAGACACAATGTTGTAAGCGACTCTATTTCTAAAAGAGAAATGAGTGTACAATATAATTTTATGCATTGTATGGTCATTGATTCTTTGATCAAGATTGTTCCAAGAAAAGTATATCTTGCACATGTTAAATCTCTTGGATTGTGTAGAGTATGATTGATAAGTGTTAATCTTATATATTGTACTAGTGACATAACATCGAAAACTATGAATTCAAGTTTAGTTTATGTTTGAACTTGTGTCCCAAAATTCTTGGATTTTCAATGCATATACATTGTTTTTAGCTCAACAAGACTGTAATGTCACATAAGTTAGAGATTGACTTACTCACATGAGTAATTACCTTTGGTGTTGAGAGAGCAAACAAAAATGAGACATTATTCTTAAGAAATATGATGCTAAAAGAGCATACTAACGAGAAACAAATTTCTCAAAAAAGATTTATTGAAGTTAAAATATCGCCTTGATAATTAATCAAGATGAGATTATGGATAGATGTATTTGAAAATGACTGATTTAGATTCTCCATGTCCAAATAATTTATGAATGTCATATGTGAGTTCTTAATATGAATAAATACCTGCAAGTGTGAAGATGATTGAAAACTCAAGTTAGGCACTAGGTGTAGCAATTGAACTAAGATCTGTATAGTGTTGCGAATAACATTTGAGAAAACACACACAATAGCACATGATTTATACCATATGTGCATAAGTATGACGACCAATTAAAGTAGTCAGAGGATGAATCTCTACTTCTTCGTTGTGTGAGACTTTATGAAGATTACCTCATGTCGGTACCATTTGACTCTTTATTGTTGTTCGATGTTTACTCTTAGTATTGTTATTTTAGCTTGAAACCTATGGTCATACACGATTCGATCTATGAAACATGACTAAAAAAGTAGCTAAGTTTAAATTGAGAATTTCGTGTAGAAGAGGAAGACTTATATATTACGTGTGTCCATTAGCCGGTTGATCATATCACTTATATAGGAGAATGAACTTCATCATAGATACATATGAAATAACACAATGTTAAATGAAGGATTAAAAAAAGTTAGTGTTATAGAGTAAGTTTGGGGTGTTGCAAGTCTAACGCTTTATTTTGTTTTATTTGAGTTGAAGTGACTATATTATTCCTAACAGATGCATAGTATTTAGCTCTCAAGTACAGGTTGCTCATGAAGCTGCACGATATATTTACAAGTATGAAACATATTGCTAAGTGAGATTTCTATAAGTAAGTATTTTGTTTGGGTCTTTCGTCATGTATGAGTGTGAGATATTGAGTTTAAGTCCACTCATGATGAGTCAACCCGTTTCGGTTCATTTTATTTAACTCCCGAGGGTAGTTATAAGAGACAGAGTTAGAGGATAGTTGAACACATATATATTATCCAAACTGCTTTCTCAAAAAGGTGTGAGATTACACTATTTTTTTCAGATGAAAAAGCAATACTCCTTCTTCACTTGTAAAAAAAACCAAAAGTATAAAAAGATCCTATCTCCCATAAAAATGTAATACGTAAAGCGAATTGAGTCATGAAAATGACTAACATCAATGCCTCATGTTGTATTTGAATGGACCTCATCAGAACTTGAATTTGGATACCTCAATTTCTATTTATTATAATTCACATACTTTTGATTTTTGCCATAATTGTTCTCAATCTATATGCATACATACATACACACACACACACACACACATATATATATATACACACACACACATACATTGCATTGTTTTTTGAAGACCCAGATTGGCTACAGTCTGTAGGTTTTTTAAGAACAAATTTCTCTGACGTTACTAGCATCACTTGCATTTTTCTATTTGGATCTTGACATGACATGCCTAAGATCAAGAAATTAGGGCTGTCATATTAGTTTGGGTCAAATGTGCCAGATTGTTAGGCGTTTGTATAAAATAATAATAATAATAATAATAAAATTATATATATTTATTTCGATTATATAAATATATATATTTTTATATATTGTTACATAATTTATGTTATTTTATTTTAAATTTAAATATATACTTATTTATATATTAAAAATAGATATACATAATATTATTACATATAAAAGAAAATTAGAAGATTTTTTTATAATTTCATCACATGGTTGTTCTAATGTCATCGACTGATGTGGTTGATCTCATACAAATGTCAATTAAGCTTCATGACACGTATTAATTCCTCCACATTAGATTTCATTTCATTTCCTCTAAAAGATAACCTAATATTAATTATTAATTTATAAAAGGCAAAAAAACAAATTCCTAAGTTTTGGTGAATCCATTACTGCTTCAAAGGTTGGAAAGTTTAATTTTCTGCTCTTCTTTCGCATTAGTTAGTTATTTTTGCTACAGAAAAAAGTAAAAAAATTATTTTAACATAAATTAAAAAACAAGTAAAAATTAGAATGTATATTTTTTTCCCATCCATAGGATTTGCACATTTATTCTTTTCATTTCTTTCATTTTCCCTTATTCATTTTTTTAATAAATGTATATCTTCCTATTCCTTTTTTTTTTCAATTTAAGTAAATGTAAATTTATGATTATTGAAAGATTTTCCTAAGAAATTGAGAAGTAAAAGAGTGGTGTTTAAGATGATGGGAGGCGGAAGATGACTAATGGTAAAAATGACTAAAGGAAAATGGTAAAAAATGTCAATAGGAGAAAAAAGATGGTTGGGGATAATAATGCCAATGAAAATGAAAGGAGGGGACCAAAAAAAAAAATAACGGTGGTTGATGGTGAAGATGATCAGACAAGAAAGGGAATGGCCGATAGTTGGTGGTGAAGTCATAGGGGTGGATACAAACTACTCTAAGCTCGAACATTTATTGGCTCAAGTTTAGTTTGAATTAAAAATAGTTTGGAACAAGTTTAGCTCGAGTTTATTGAACTAATATTAAGAGTGGTTTGAATTTGACTCGAATTTATAATTTAAACTTTAAATCTATAATTCAAATATGTGACTCATATTTATGGTTCAAATTCATGATTCATTGACAAACAATATTGTTTAATAATTATTTAATATAATTCAAATTAAGCAATGAGTTAAGTTTAAACCGAATCAAGTTATCTACTTAGCTTGTAAGTCAAACCAAGTTAAACTCTCTCTAGCTTAAATTCAATTCGGTTTCAAAATGAATCAAACTCTATAACTCAAACTAAGTTCAAATTTAAACTAAATAAATTCAAACTAAATTAAGTTAACTCGGTTTAGATCCAACACTAGATGAAGAACTAAAAATGACGGAGAATGAATAAAAAAAGAAAAAATATTTTAAAAAACAAACTATAATTGTACTTATTAGAGTATAAATTAGTAAATTAAATATTATTGAATGATAAATTGGTCAATTAAAATTTTATTTTTGATAGATGTATTTATGTAAATTTACTAAAACAATAACCCCATATGCCTATAGTTTCTAGTCCCCAATTAAATATTTAAATGATATATCATTATGTAATTAAATAATTTTGAGTTAAATAATAATGATATATACTCTAAGTATATAATTAGATACTCAAAACTAAGGGATACATGCTCTGATTTGGTGAGATTTAAGAACTATTTCAAAACAAATTTTTAAAAAAAATTTTAAAAAATTCAAATCAAATCATACTATTTTAAGTTTGAAATTAAACTAAACCAAACTAAAATAATACGATTGAGTCTGTTTTGGATTATAGTTTGAATTTATTAAAAATCATTTATTTTCAAATACTTCACACTTTACTAATAACAATTAAATTATAATTATCTAAGATATGAAATAAACATATAAAATAAATAATATATATAAAGTATAAAATATATATTAAAAAACAAAAGGTATACTTATTTTTAATTTAAAATTATCTAATTATATGAGTATATATTATTATTTGTACATAAAATTATACACGTAACACTATTTTTTTTAATTATATTAACAACGATAAGAGTAATATATATATATATCTATTTTTTCTACATAATTTATATATATAAATAATATATTATTATATAAATAAATATTATTTTATTTTTAATTTAAAATTATTTAATTATATAATGGTATATTAACCATATATATAAAGAGCAATATTATGTGTACCTACTTTGGGTACATAAATATATACACACTCATATGTGTCATCATGTGATTGGTTATTGTTTTATTCTTAATTCAAAATCATCCAATCATATAATGACATATATAAATATGTACATATTTATGTACCTAAAATGAGTACACATAGTTTTATTGGTATATAAATTAAATATAAAAAATAAACGTGTAATGCCTTAATCTAATCTTTTCCATAAATAGATATAATTAACGGAACAAAATTACACACAAACTCCATGCTTTACTTCTCCCAAGCTTCTTTCGATGCTTGCTTCACTTCTTTTACGTCATCTATCCTTCCAAATGTTTTTCTAAACCAAATCAGTTTATAAATTTTACTACTTTATTTCTTTTGATCTCTACGAGACTTTATTTGTTTTCAGGTTCCTGACAATCACTCCAAGCTATTCTGTATAAGCTAAAGTTTCTTGAAGATTTCTCAGTTTTTTATTTTTATTTTGACATTGTCTTGTTTGTTTATTTAGATCTATTTCTACGTTCTACGTTTCTCCCTTTTTCTATTTAGATGTTATATTCAAACTGTTTCGTTGTATCAACTGTTTCTGTTGTTGTATTCGTCTCAAAATTTTCATTTCTAGTTTCTTTTCATGTCTGAGAATCCAGTAATGCTCCAATCTCAGATACCCATTTCTCAAAATTTAGAAATATTCCCATCAAATTTAGCCCGTTTGAGAATCTGGGTATCATTCATCATCAATTAGGGGTTTGCTTTTGTTAATATAAACTATGAATTATAGTCGAGATTCAAGCGAGGACGTGGTACACACCGTTGTGGGAAATGCGCCTCCCGATACTTGTATTCCAAATCCATCTGATTCCTTAGTTTGGGCCACCGAAGATGACTACCGAGCTTGGAACGACACGTCGGTTGACACTCCCTCTAACTCCAACTCAAATTACCAGTCTCAAAGGTCCGGCAATGAGCAACAGCTGAATAAAAAGTCAAGAAACAACACTCAAGATGCCAATTCTAAATCCAAGGCTATCGGCAAAATGTTTTTCAAGACTAAACTTTGTTGTAAATTTCGCAATGGAACTTGCCCTTATGTTACTAACTGCAACTTTGCTCATAGTATAGAAGAGCTTCGACGCCCGCCACCCAACTGGCAGGAGATTGTTGCTGCTCATGAAGAAGAGAGAGCGGGTTCTAACGATGTCCAAAGAGAGGAGTTTCAAATTCCCTCTTTGGGGTCGTCTAATTTTGTTGCGGAAACTCAAAGATCACATAAAGGGAGGCATTGCAAGAAGTTCTATACCGAGGAGGGATGCCCCTATGGAGATAATTGCACTTTCTTGCACGACGAGCAGAGTAAGAATAGAGAAAGTGCGGCAATAAGTTTGGGTCCTGGAGGCTATGGTGGTGGTAGTGGTGGAGCTGCTGTAGTTGTAGCTGGAGCTGGGGCTGCTGCTGGTGGAAACAACGGAGGGTCAAATGTGAAGCCTTCTAATTGGAAGACGAGGATTTGTAACAAGTGGGAACTTACTGGTTATTGCCCGTTCGGGAATAAATGTCATTTTGCACATGGCGTTCAAGGTACGAACTTTTAATTCTTGGTAGATTTACTCTATGCGGTTTTTGTAGGGCAAAATGAGCAGTTTTAATGTGATTATTTTTTATATTTTTGGTTGCCGATGGTTGTGGAAGTTATTTCTATTTTGAGAAGTAGTAATATAAATTATATAGATGATGCAATTTGGGGAGAAATTCTGTGATTGATCTCCTATTATTACAGAGAAATGGATACATGGCAATATTACCTTTGAGTAAACTGATTAGTTGACATGGACTTCCCATTTTGGAAATTTTGGTTCTTGCTTGATTATGGGAGTTTCTAAATTCTTGAGAGATATATTTATGTGAGTTTTTCTTGATTAAGGAATGCTTTAATGGACAAACATGAACTATAATTAATAATAGCTAGTTTGTTGCGTTGCAACTTAAGTCATATGTTATAACTCTATGGGTTTTTAAAGTATTTATAGTGTCATAATAGCATCTGCTATCTGGTTTGATAATCTTTTGTGCTACATTGATTATATTCTACAATTCTTTTTCCATATATGATGAATGAAAACAGTTGTCCTTGTTCCACATTTATGCAATTGATGAAGATAGAATGTGTTTCATATATCATGCACTAATGATAATAGTCCTGAGATTGTCTCTCTCTTCTGTCAGTAACTCGGGCTTTCAGTAAAAAGACTTTGTTTTGCTCAGCATTCCTCATCAAGGATGAAGTACTATGGCCTTGTTTGCGTCAGTCTCATTGGAATTTAATATTGAGAGGTGTTTCTTTATAGAAGTATTCAAGCAAACCTTTTAGATGTTTAAACTGACATGTATATCAATTTAGTAAACATTGTTTAGAACCCTACTGACATTGATTTTGAGAGGAATGCATAACTCTGTTAATCTCTTATCAACTGAAATTTCCCTTGATCTTTAAATACACCAATTGAACTATGTGCACTTATAATGAGTATCAATTTCGGTACGAATGATGTTGTGTCATTATATTATTGGATAATTTTGAATTAAAGATAAAGTAACATCCAATTATATGGTGACACATCATCATTGGTACTCAAATTGATACTCATTATAAGTGCAAATAACATTACTATAAATACACATAACTTGTTCAGGTCTTTGAAGTGTTAATATCTATTACTTGGTTTATTTTTAGAGTTGGTGATATGTAAAGGAAAATTTTTTCATCTATTAATTAGCGGCCTACTACCTGTCCTTGAGGTGTATATGATGGCAAATGAACTGAGTCCTTATAAGGAAGAGAGACTTCCAAGAGACACACAATGAGGAGGAGATAAATAAGTGCATGAAACTAAGCCTTGAAGTTCCTCAACCATTCTTTAATAATCTGAGGTCCCTCACCAGCTTAGTGACTCAGGCATCACACACAAAATTGCAGAGAAAGAGAAAAAAGAAAAGCCCAGATCTCCTAGTCTCATCAACTTTAAAGAAAGAGATGTTTCCTATCTCTTAATTGCATTTCTGTGCAGAGCAAGTGTATGGAGTGAATCATATTCTGCTGACTATTGATCAACCATCTTATCATGAAAGCAACCTTAGAAGATAGTAAGGTGCACAAAAAATAAAAATTTTCTAATCTTTTCATGCCAAATTTAAATTTCAAGCTTCTTGAAACAAGTCCAGGGTTTGTCTGATGAGAGCCTTATAAGTGGAGTCATTCATCAGCTTTGAATTTCTGCAGTTTAGGATTTTCATAAAGATTATTTGTGATTCTATTCCCAGGTTTCAAACATTCTGTATGGTTACAGGGTTTCTAGGCATTTCATCAGCTAACCAAGTTACATTGTGTACAGTTGGTCCACATTATTGTTTTGATAGAATACAGTTTGAGAACCACTCCAAGTGAGAAGTATTACCATCAGTTAAGTATTTAAGCTGATATAGACTTTAGTATAATCATAGTTGAGTCATACTGTGTTTAGGCTAATTAATGTTTTCATCTTTGTAAGATGAACATCTCCAGCAAGAATTATGAATCTGAAGGGCGTTCTTTTTTAATTGTATGCACTGTATTACTTTGACACTGAGATGCTCCTTCTGCCTATGGCTTTTAAGAACATTACTCTTGTACTGGTGTCGAATGTCATCTCTCTTTCTTGGACTATTGTTACTGATGAGTTGCTTGACAAACTAACATTACAATGATTTTTCATACTTTCAAGTGCTGTTGTGTGCTTCATCAGTTTGTTGTGTAGTCCTATTGAATTAGCTGAACATAACCAAGAAATTACCTTTTTTCTTCAATTATTAATATAGGGTAGAATAACAGTTGTGTATATCGCTCTGAATTTCAATTTTTGTTACCACAGAATTACACCGATATGGAGGTGGCCTTGTTGACTCGGAAACTAAAGATTCTTCTGATGCTCATTCTGACTCAAAGCAGCGAGGAGTGCCTTCAAAAATTCCTGCAGATACTGTTGTTGCATCAGTCATTTCAGTTCCTCATGCAGATGTTTATCATATTGGAGTTCCATCACAGAGGTCATCTGTTGCAATCCAGTGGCCAGGGCAAGGATCTTATCAAAAATGGAAGGGTCCAGACAAAATCAGTAGAATATATGGTGACTGGATTGATGATGTTGAATAGAATGTGAACTTAGAACCTTAAAAATGTTGAAGAGATAATATGAAAGCTCAAATAACTTCCATGAAAAAGCTTTTTATGGCACACTGAATGATTTTATGCAGTCCTAGGACGTCAAGATCATATATCTTGAGCTTTCAGTAAGGAAACTTTTGGTTTGGATGCTTCAAGCTTTCTGTTAATACGTTTTATTATTGGTGTCTAAACAGTCACCTTTGTGATACTCACACTCAGGTTTGGAAAGTTGAAGCTTGTACTATTTGTAGTAATCACCATTTTTATCAGATAAAATTACCTGATGGTCTTATCTCCATGAGAGACATTTGTACCACTTTCTGAAATTTACAAATAATGTTTAATTCCCTCTTTTTGTGCGGGATATTTATATTGTTTTACTTAGGTTATGCCAAAGCTTTCAGCTGAATCTGGCCTCAGTTGTAGCATTACACTCTGAGGTATGTTATTGCTTGTATTTATTTCTATTAGATACATTGTTTGTTGGTTTGAAATTTTTTTGTTTTGTTGTTATATTTATTAAGAATATCTTCAATATCTCCTCTCTTCTAATCTTCTTTGAGCCTTGCCCTCAAGGAATCAGAATTTTTTCATTTTCCAGGCATCTGAAACCTGATTTGATAAAACTTGAAGTACCTACAAATTGGGAGACATTGGACATACGATGATAGTTTTCTGAAAGTAAAGTGTTGGAAGGGAGAATTTACCATGAATTCCTGTATGGTTCGATCTGTGCTCAAAATTTTCTGCACTTAGCTACAGAGTTTTGTCGATGATTGGCAGACACAACTGGGTCAGTGTTCTGATTCTTAAGTGCAAGGTATAAACTAATTTTGAAGAATCATAATGGCATAGGTGATATACTAGTGGCAAATTTATTTGGACTTAAATTTCATATGATATGATTTTGTTCCCTTTTTCAGTGATGGTTGGTCAGACTTTTGCAGGATCTTTCTTTTGTTCCTGATAACATGTATAGATGATAAATTTAATAATTCATTTTTGTGTTCCTCTCTGTTTGACAACACTTGCAGCCTTCTTGGTGTAATATTGATCCAATACTTGTTCTAAATTGAATTTGTTATGTTGCACAGAATAATAGAACTGGATAATAGCTTCAATTTTTCTTAGCTTCAATTTTTCTTTCGTCCTCCTCTGAGATCATTTTATTTACATTTAGAAAAATGCCATACATAAAAATTGTTAGATATTTTTATATTGCTATCTTAATAGAAATGCTTGGTTGAAGTTGCTTTTTTCACTTACTATTTTATTTATTTTGCGTCACATCAGTTTGTTCTGTATCTAAAAATCTCTCTGATAGGTACCTGGAGGATTCAGGAGCTGGTTCGACCAAGTTACATAGCCTCGACCATCGGAAATCGAAAGCGTTGGCAAATCACAGATGCAGTTCGCAAGAATATTTGTGTTGTTGGCAGTTTATTAATGTATATTACAATGACAATGAAACAGCAAACTCGCTATATAAATTTTGTTATAGAAGCAGAAATAGACAACTTGCAATTAAACATTGTTTCTCTAATATTCATAACAAAAGAACATGTAACTTGGAATATAAATGCTAATTGAAACTTCTTAAGGAGATGTTCCTGATACAGAAACAAACCAAAACCATAACAAAAGATGGATTAAATCCATAACATAAAACCCGAATGCAACTTCTAGCTTTCTAGAGGCTGGTTCTCTCCTCAAACCTTTCCTTCTTCAAATGATTTTCCTTTCCCCTCTCTGCTCTCCAGGCTCCCTTTTTCTCCCCTTCTCCCCTCATTGTTGCCCTTCCAATCATGATATGCCAACTCAGCATACAATACATCCATGGTTCCCTCTTTTTTCTGCATACTTCTAATTTTTTGCTGATGTTCTGCGACCTGTCTTGTTTCTGTAAAGCTGTCATCTATTGATTTCTCAACATGTCTACCTGTATTAACATTATCGGTGCCATATATCAATTTCTCAGCTCCACCTGTGTTGACATCATTGGTTATCTTCTCACTTTGCTTAATTGCATTAGCGTTTCTCTTGCCTCTCTTCTTTACATAAACATGAGCTCTAACATTACCCCTCCCATCTAGAGGCACCTTGTGTTCAAGGTGCAAATGGGGAAAAATCTGAATAAGGTTCTTGTACAGTTCCCACAAGTTTTCATAGTCCGGTAAGCCATGCCATTTAATCAGCAACTCTAAATCCCCTTGTGGTGAATATCTGAAATTCAACGCATCTTCAGGTTGGGCTGCTAGCTCAACCTCCTCATTTAAGCAACTCGGAAGGGTAGACTTGGGACCAGAGGTCCCACACGTTTTTTCAGTTGTGATACATGAAAAACAGGGTGGATTTTTGTCGTCGCAGGGAGTTTTAACTTATAAGCAACAGATCCGATCTTTTCCTCAATTTCGAAAGGTCCATAGAAAGGAGGACTAAGTTTTTCGTTAGGTCTTGTAGCCAAAGATCCAAATCGATATGGCTGCAACTTCAAAAAAACTTGATCACCTACTGAAAATTCTAATTCCCTATGGTTCTTGTCTGCCATTTTTTTCATTCGTTCCTATGCAATATGGACGTTTTGCTTTAATGTGTCTAGGATTTCATTTCGCTGTCGAATTAGTGCATTTGCCTCCTCTATTTTTGAAGGCTCCTCCACCAGCCTTAAAAGAGACAGGGGATCCTTCCCATAAACCTCCTTGAATGGTGACATACTTGCCGATGCACTAAAAGTGGTGTTGTACCAATATTTAGCCCAGGGTAACCAATTGAGCCATGATCGTTGTCGCTCAAAACATAAACATCGGAGATAATTCTCTAGGCTTTGATTTATGACTTTAGTTTGCCCGTCAATTTAGGGATGGTAGGTCGAGCTAAATTTAAGTGTCATACCTGATGCCTTAAATATTTCAAACCAGAAGCTACTCATGAAAACACGATCTCGATCCAAAACAATAGAGCGAGGAAACTCGCACAACCGTACGATCTCTCTGAAGAAGATACCAGCGATATCTCTCGCTGTATAAGGGTGACGTACAATGATAAAATACTCGTATTTTGTTAATCGGTCTACCACCACAAGTATAGTGTCGAATCCTTTCACCTTCGGCAGCGCCGTAATGAAATCTATAGATAAGTCCTGCCAAATTTTTGAAGGAATGGGGAGAGGTTGCAATAAACCGGCAGGAGAAGTAGCTTCGTATTTGGCTCATTGGCAAACCTCACATTCAGCAATAAATTGTTTAATGTCATTCTTCATTTCATCCCAATAAAGAATTGAAGAAACTCTTTGGTATGTTCTAATGAAGCCAGAATGCCTACCCATTGGAGATGAATGAAATTCTATTAGAAAAAGTGGAACCAACTTGGAATCACGTGGCACTACCATTCGACCTCTGTAAAGCAGACTCTCATTCTTTAAATTATATCCATTATGAGAATTAAAGCCCCTCAATAAATCCTGTATGATCTGACGAAGTTTATCATCTTTAACCATTTCTTCATGTATTTCATCTACGCCAACAGGGACTTGGATCGACACTGCTCGCAATTTATTTTCATTACTTGGCTTTCTCGACAATGTATCTGCTGTTTTATTTTGATAGCTTGGCCTATACACAATATCAAAGTCATATCCAAACATCTTCACTAGCCATTTTTGTTGCTCATGTCCAATTATCTTTTGTTCGATCAAGAACTTAAGACTTCTTTGATCTGTTCTCACCTGAAAATGTCGTCCCAGTAAATAGTGTCGTCATTTCTGGAAAGCCATAACAATCACCATTAACTCATGTTCATAAATTGATTTTCCTCTATTCTGAGGTGATAACGCTTTACTCAAATAAGCGATAAGTCTTCTAGCTTGCATAAGGACAACCTTTAACCCCGATCCAGATGCGTCAGTCTCGACGACAAACTCCTTAGAGAAGTCAGGTATTGCCAAAACAGGGACAGTCACTATGACCTTCTTAAGGTCTTCGAAAGCTCCCTATGCTTCATTACTCCACCTAAAAGAATTTTTCTTTAATAAATTAGTTAGAGGGTTTGCAATTTTCCCATATCCACGTACAAACCTCCTGTAATACCCGGTCAAGCCCAAAAAACCCCTCAAGTCTCGTAAGTCATGGGGTGGTGGCCAATTTTGCATGTCACTGATTTTTCTAGGATCGGCTTCAACTCCTTCTTTTGACACAATGTGACCCAAATAATTCATCTTGTCTTTGCCAAATTCACATTTTTTTTATTGACCACAAATTGATGAGCTCGTAGCAAACCCAATACTTTTCGAAGATGTTGTCGATGATCATCAATCCTTTTACTATAGATTAAGAGGTCATCGAAAAAGACTAACACAAACTTGCGCAAATAGGGGCAAAATATGTTGTTCATTAAACTTTGGAATGTAGCTAGAGCGTTAGACAACCCAAATGGCATAACAAAGAATTCGTAATGGTCGTCATGCATTCGAAAAGCCATTTTTTCTATGTCTGATTCCTTAACTCGAATCTAGTGGTACCCCGATCGTAAATCTAATTTGCTAAAAATGTCTGCACCAACTAACTCATCGAGAAGTTCATCAATCGTAGGAATAGGAAATTTATCGGGTATGGTAATCTTATTCAATGTCTGATAGTCAACTCAGAATCTCCAACCCTCATCCTTTTTCCTTACCAACAACACTGGATTTAAGTATGGGCTCATACTAGATCGTATTATGCCTGCCATTAACATCTCCTTTACAATTCTCTCAACCTCGTTTTTTTGGAAATGTGGGTAACAATAAGGTCTCAGATTTGGTGGTTGCGCTCCTTCTACTAATCGGATAGCATGGTCCCTCTCCTTTTTTGTGGGGCTTTCTAAACAAGTCATCAAACTCACTTAGCAAAGGTACTAAGGCAGACATAATTTCTTCAACTTCGGTGTCCAAAATTTTGGTCTCATCCCCTGATTTTAGGCAAAACCTGTCACTCCCATTGGTGATAAGTTTCAGTAAGGTCCTCACAGAAATCTCCTCTTATCTCTATTTTTTGTCCGTTCCATTCAAACTTCTTGGTCTGCTTTCCCCAATTTGATTTCACCTCCCCGAGTTAGCTAAGCCAATCAATTCCAAGTGTTATATCCACTTCCCCCAATTTGAAAGGAAACAAATTTTGAATTATTCGGACCCCTTGAACCATTAGCTTCACTTCCTCACATCTCTCTAGCCCCTTCACTCTCTGATTATCCCCAAGTACCACTGAGAATCTGGCAGGTCAAATAGGAATCTGTAATTCAGTTACCACCTTTTCTGAAATGAAGTTATGGGTTGCGCTGTTATCTAGCAATATTAGCACCTGTTTCCCTTTTAGAGTCTTTGTGAACTCCATTGTTTTAGGAGAATAAATTCCTATTAATGGTATTTCAAAGTATAGAATTTGAATTTCAATTCTATTTTTTCGATTTTCGTTCTTTCAGGATATATCGATTCGTATTTTTAAATTTTCGGTTGATTTTTTGATTGTTAACATTCTAGGGTATTTTAATTTATAGAATTCAAATTTCATTTCTGTTTTTTCAAATTTTACTGTTTTAGGATATATCGACTCGTATTTTTCAGATTTTCGAATGATTTTTTTATTGTTGACATTTTAGGGTATTTCAACATTTAGAATTCAAATTTCAGTTTCGTTTTTTCGAATTTCACTGTTTTAGGATATATCGAATCGTATTTTAAAAATTTTCGAATGTTTTTTTGATAATTGACCTTTTAGGGTATTTCAACATTTATAATTTGAATTTCAGTTCTGTTTTTTTGAATTTCACCAGTTTAGGATATATCAACTCATATTTTTTTAGATTTCTGAACGATTTTTTGATTGTTGATATTCTAAGGTATTTCAACGTATTGAATTCGAATTTCAGTTATGTTTTTTTATTTTCACCGTTTCAAGATAATGAATTCTTATTTTTTAAATTTTGTCATTTCTTTTTTTATTGTTTTCTATTTTTTATCTTTTTATGTTATTTTCCATTACTACATTTGTTTACATATTTGTTTTTTTATGAATGTCTTATGATTTTATAAAATTTTTGCAGGATATTTCTCGTAAAGGAAAATGTGTTGAAGGCGAGCTACGAATCTCTGATAAGTCTAGACACTTCCAGGTAGATGTGATATGTCGTGCACAGTACACCACATTATCTAGGATTACTTCTACATTGACTCCATATCAGCTTCAACTATTTAAGAGAACATATTTCAAGATATTGGTTCATGCATTTCTACTACGATAGCTACATTGGCCCTCCGTTAGAGACGAGTTATAGTTTAGGGTTAGTAGGGTTTATGTTAGATTTAGCCCGTTTGAGTTTACTTTGATGATGGGTCTTTCATTTAGCTGACACACTGTTATTTTCTCATATATTCCTCGCTCCTCCAGACATAGGATCAGAGATACATACTTTCAGGATTGTCTAAAAGTACAGTATTATCACATAAAGCGTGTTTTCTTGGTCAGGTCATGGGGGGATAACGATATTGACGCCGTCAAGATGGCCTTGTTGTATATCCTTCACATGGTGTTGTTAGGGAATGATCAACGAAAAAAGGAATCTACGAAATACATATAGTTGGTTAACCATTTGGATGAGTTTAATTCTAACCATTTGGATGAGTTTAATTCCTACCCTTAGGGTGTTGCCGTGTGGCAAATGACGTATGAGTCTATGTCACAGGCGAGTGACAGAGTGTGCTCCGGACGGATACTTGAAATGCGTAAATACGACCTCTACGAATTTCCTTTCGCATTTTAGATAAGTTTTAATTTATTGATTATATATATTAATTGGCAAAAATATGAATTGATTTATTTAAATTGTTAATGATTATATTGCAATATTGAATATATGAGACATTGGACACCTTGTACGATTGGGTTGACAAAATTGATATATATGCGTCCCCACGGATGTTTAGGTGGCATACGCGAAACGTTCCTAGTTAGACTCATATAGACATTATTTTCACTAGTCCCCCGATATGTAGTCGTTAATTAATAAATCGATTAATTCACTGAATATTGTAATTATTTCGACTTATATATCTTCATGATTAGGATGATGTCACATTCCTGCTTCTTCTGTCACCGATGGAGGAAGGTTTACCATGGTATGCTAACATTCGCGAGTACACCAATTTACCGGATACTGATTCCTCCACATCATCTTTGGTTCCTCTCATGATAGGAGATGAGGTTGCTCTAGTCTCAGGACATTCAGATATACCCGTCGAGACTTCTAAGACACTTGAGGAGTTTATTCAACCTCCTGTTATGGAGCAGCCTATCTATCCCCTTGGAGTTCAAAGCCCATTGAACACAAACCTTATGGAGTTGAGGATTGTATTACCCATCCTGTCGCCAAGGAGTGTCCCCTATCAGTATCACCTAGTTTTCGCAACGATATGTCTTCACAGATGAATCGATTACACAACAATGTGGCTTGACTCGAGGATCGTATGACTCGTTTGGAGGATATCGTCACACGTATATGTCTAGCCCTCATCGATCAGGTTGTAAAACCACATCTAATTTATTACTTATAAAAATTGTATTTCGTTATTATTCTAACAATTATAATTATATTCGTATAGGAGAGGGATGACGATATCAGGACGACCTCTCCCATTAATACCATAATACCATCCTAATCAACCACATGAAATCTGTATTTAATTTCAAAATTATATTTAATGTTAAATGTTGTTATTATATTATAATATTGTTATATATAAAATGTCACTGATTAAGTTATTATTACTATTACCTTAAGGTAGTTGCTAGGAGGGGGCACCGATTGACCCTTCTGTTGCATCACCTGTCCGAGCTGAGGTATGTCACTTATCAATGAAACTTTATTTTTATGATTGTTTTGTTATCGATTAATTCATTTTATATATTCATATAGGGTCTTCATCATAAAGGTCTTTTTGTCAGATCTTTGTTTGTTTTAGATCCTTAACTTAAGGTATGAAAATTATTATAGATATTATATTTTTTTTATGAAATATCATTTACCATTTTGTTCTTTTCATGCATATAGGGGACCGACATTAAGATATTATCAATCAAGGGTTCTCCCCAAACACCTTCCCTGGAAGTTGAGATTATGTTTTTTTAAGAAATGTTATTGATCGATTTGTATTTCTAGTTATAATGCATTATTGAACAATGTTTTGTCTCTTTTTCAAGACGAGCACTTGTGGTTACTTGTTGATATCCCGAGCTCCAGCAAAAGGACAGTGGATATTAGTTCACAGGAGAAGGACTTCTAAGAGGACGTTTTCGAGGCCATCCATATTGATGTATATAAATTATAATTAGTATATAAATATTCATACATATTGTTCACTGAGATTTTCAAAATTACAATTTTGTAGTCCGTCGACGGGGCACGTATGGTGGACTTGACCATGATTCAAGATTCTTCAGTCAAACCTCTTCCGACATACATGGAGAAGGTAACATTAATCGATTAATGCATAATTGTTACGTAGGATCAAATAATGAATTGATAGTTGTATGTACTTGCAGCTGATTCGTACAACACACGGTTGGATCGTTCGGAAGGGTCTGCTTGTTCGCACCCTGTATACAAATCCAATCAAAGTGAGGGTGAAATGACAACTCAAGATCATTCCATCCTCTGCCTTAAAGCGTAAGGAATCTTTCCTCACGTGGTACACCAGAGTTACGGCTTCTAACTCGCATGATATTTACTTTATCGGGTCGAAGTCAAAAGATAGTTTTTGGCGGCTTGTAGTAGAGTTGTGTGAGTGGTTGACCGATGATGTAAGTTGTTTACACTATATAATTTGGTTAAAAGTTTGATACAATCGTTAATAACTAACACATTTGAAATTGTTTAAACCATTTCAGCATATGGATTCCTTTTTTACTATATTACGTCGACATCAAGATGATCACCGTTCAACCGTATCACAACGTTGAACGACTGTCCGCACATTCTTCGTAGGACATATTGAGATGACCTGGAAGAGTTGGCAGACCACACCGGATGAGGAGTTTCAGTTTTCGGGGCTTTTCACGAGGATGGTTGAGACAGCTTATACCCTGGGTTGTTTTACAAACCATGGGGGATGATCGATAAGGTATAGTATAATAGTATTTTTATTACATTTTATGTTGAATTAATTTATAATCAACTTTAATTTGTCACTGTTGATATATTTACATTCCTATAAACTTCGACTACGCACATTGGGTGGCCAAAGTTATAGATTTTCGTGAGTGATCGATTACGGTGTACGATTCGGAGGTATCATACTCAAGGAATATGGGGTCTCTCAAAGAGTGGATGCAACCGTACACGATTTTCATATTCGTATTATTAGAGGCGATGAGTTTCTGGACCGCTTGTGGGCAGACTCCACGACGTGATCCCCTCGTGTTACATCGAGCGATAGTTGTCCCTCAATAAAGGGAAGACTCCAGTGACTGTGACGTGTTTATATTACATATTTTTAAATGTTTGACATTGTCACGGAGTGTCGATTTTTCCCAAGAGTCGTCCACTTCCATACGTCGACGTTTAGTGTCATAGTTGTATTTTCACTGTATCAAGTAGATCATAGGTGTATATTTAGTTAGTTCATTATTTATTTATCATTCTTCATATGTTTTTATGTATATATTTATTGTATATGTGTATGTATACAATGTACTTTATCTATCGTTATATATGGATATCCTTTTTATTTCATTTTTTAAATAATTTTGTCACGAAAGTAATTATATGTGATTTGAGTGATGTTACTATCAAACATGAGATGAAATAAAGAAATACTCAAACAACTCATTTCAATAAATATGAAATGAAGAAATTATTCATACTAAAGTTATTCCATCAAAAAACCCCTCATATTTTTTTAATATTTAATTTAACCCCCTACAATTATTTAACAATTTATGTAACACCCTCGTATGTTATCTTATATCAAAATACATCTATTTGTTCTTAACATTCCATTTAAAATTTTTTTACAATGTTTAAATCAAAATACCCCCTATATTTTTTGAATAGTTTATTTAACCCCCTATAATTATCTAATATTTTATTTGACACCTTTGTATAATATTTTGTATCATAATGTATCTATCTATTCTTAATATTTCATTAAAAATGTTCTTATAATGTTTACTATCAAAATACCCCCTATAATTATCTAACAATTTGTTTAACAACATTTTCTGTTACCTTGTATCAAAATGTATCTATCTATTTTTAACATTTCATTTAAAGCTTTCTTACTATGTTTAATATCAAAATACCCCCTATATTTTTTAACATTTCATTTAACCCCTCATACTTATCTAATATTTCATTTAATACCCTCGTATGTTTCCTATTATCAAAATACATCTATTCATTCTTAACATGTTTCTAAATCCTTTATATATTATGAATTATCAAAATACTCCCATGTTTTTTATTTAACCCCCTATAATTATCTAACATTTCATTTAACACCATTTTATGATCTCTTATATCAAAAAAATCTATCTATTCTTAACCTATTATTTAAATCCTTCATATATTATGTAATTTCAAAATACCCCCTATATTTTTTAATATATTTTTGCCCCCTATAATTATCTAACATTGCATTTACAACCCATGTATGCTGTCTCATATCAAAATACATCTATATATTCCTAAAATTTCATTTATAATGTTCTTACAATATTTAATATCAAAGTGCCCCTCATATTTTTATAACATTTTATTTGATCCCCCATAATTATCTAATACTATATTTAACACCCTTGTATGTTGTCTTGTATCAAAATATACCTATCTATTCTTAACATATTATTTAAATTCTTTATATATTGTATAATATCAAAATACCCCCTATTTCTCTAACATTGCTTTTAGCCCCTATATTATTATCTAATATTCAAATACCTCATTTACATGACATATAAACTAGATTTAACAAATAAAATTAAGTTTTTAGGTTAAGATTTGTATAAATACTTTTTTTCCACGAATAGCCTTTTTTCTATTCGAATTCAGAAATACAAACTTCTTTCATCCGAATCAACCTGTATTAATTGATATTGAGTAAAAATGAGAGTGAGAGTGAGTGTTTGAGTGAGATAAAATGTGTGTGTAATAAGAGTGAGAGAGAGAGTTTATGTAGATGTGGTGAAGGGTAATTTTGATATTTTAAAAAAAGTTTAGGGCATTTTTGCTTAGGAATAGAAAAATTGGGCTTTTTTACTTATGAACAGAGAAATTGGGTATTTTTGCTTAATGTATGGGTAATTTGGCCAAAATTAATAATTTCCCTTTAGTTAATGAGTTTATTGACGTGTTTTAAACGTTTTGATATGTAATTTTTAGATTATTTGTAAACAAGACACAAAGTTATAATGTTTGTTTTATTAATAATGTGTTGAAGTAATTTGGTGAAAAATTTAAAACTTTAAATAAAAATAATAGATAATTTTGTATCAATTTATATTGTATTAAACAACCTAAATATTAAAAGATTTTACTAGGGTAAACAATTTTAATATAATTCTAATTTGAATTAAATTAGAATCAAAAGTTTTTAACTCAAAACCTAAATTGACATACATATGATCTAATAACACAAATTATCATACGAATTTTTTATTGCGAAAATCATGACTTATTTGAACCGTGGAGTTGAAAACTACCAAAAATGGTCAATTTCAGTAAAATTCACTTAAACCGGGTAGACATCAGTCCTCTTGCCAAATCACTATTAGGTCTAAATCAATTCCCTAAATATTTGGGGCAAGTTCATCACCCAAGGGCGTTACCGACCGAAAGTGGCAAATGCACCCCCAAGAGATTGAATAATTTTATAAGTCACGGTTTATTTTCGATTCCCGTTTCTTCAGTTTTATTATTTTAATTATACAAAAATGATATTTATTACCCATTTTATATAATAAAATTATAAATAAAATAAAGTTTGATAAGTTTTTGGGTGTGCTTGTCATTTTCCAAAATCCTGAAAGCAGTAGCAAGGATGAAAGTGTTACAAACCACATGAAAATGTAAATCAAAAGTATATGGTGTAGAGATTACCTGATGATCCTTCTTCTCACAAAGAGTAAGACTCGCTCAATTTCTTCCATCATCAACCGCCCACCCCACATGAATCCCCCTTCCAAATTAAGTAAACTATCACATTTGCACACAAACATATTGCATTGGTTTCTTCTTTTGCTGCTCTTAAACCGAGTAACAATTATCACACCACCACAACAGCCACCTTTTGATTGTTATTTTCTCATCCATGCTAAGACTCAAGGCCGGATTTTTCCACTCTCCGGCCACCCTTCAATGTCGTCACATCATCCTTACCCTCAGCCACCAGATAATTATTCATCCCCTCCAGTGGTAATTTTTTTAACTGTAACTCTTCTTGTGTTTTTCTTCGTGGGATTTTTTGTCATATACTTTTGTAGGTGTTTCATGGAAAATATTTTTAACTCAATGAATAATCGAAGTAGTCCCTCAGGGAATGTCGTTGGTTCTTCCTTTGTAAATCAAGGACTTGATCCTGCACTTGTACAATCTTTTCCCACATTTGAATACTCAACTGTTAAAGATTTTTGTCCTGAAAAGTATGGTTTGGAATGTGCTGTTTGCTTGGCAGAGTTTGAGGATGACAATATGCTGAGGCTTTTAACAGTTTGTTACCATGCTTTCCATCAAGAATGTATTGATCTTTGGCTTGGTTCTCATAAAACCTGCCCGGTTTGCCGTAGGGATCTTGATTTACCCAACATTTCAATTGAAAAATCTCCACCGCTTGTGCGTAGCAATTCCATGAATGACATTAGTAATGTTTCTTTAGAAGATGCAGTGAGCATTGTTATTAAAGAAGATGAAGGGGAAGAATGCAGAGGGGAAAGTGTTGAGCAAGGGGCTCAAAATAATACCATATTTAAACAGAGTGAAAGAGGTGAAAAATTTGTGAAGTTTTCAAGGTGCCACACAACAGGACACTCAATACTTAGAACAAGACAAGAGGAAGATAGGCATACGTTGAGATTGCCAGATCATGTGAAGAAAAAACTATTAAGAAGGCACAATTGGACAGGAAGTTTTATTGCATTTGGCCATTTCTCACACCCAACACCCACCAGAAATGGAGGTTTTGGTGAGGTTACAGGGTCTCCTGCTGGAGACATCAATAGAGTATAAGCCTTTTTCCTTTTTCATTCCATACAAATTTATGCAAGTCATAGATGATATTATCTATTTGTTTGCTTATCAATTCTTAGTTAGATATGAACGTAGAGCAAAAATTCAAGTGCAAGACCAGGCTGGTTTGCCATCACTTGGAACTTTTAGGCCGTACAAATTGTAAGTTGCTTCAGATTATATATATTGACTCTGGATGTATAATTTATACATCCCAAATTTTGTTTTTAATGTATGCAAGAATACAATAATTTACAAGCTTTTAAACATTGTAGATATATGTTCATTAAAAATCCATGGTGGTTATTGATTTTAAGCAAAGGGAAAGCTAAATTGCTACTGCAAATTTATGCAGTCATTATAGAACAATTTTTAGAGATGTACACATCGGCATCTAAGTCCTCTATGACAGAAACAAATATGTGAACATTACTAACAACAATCATGTGATCAGCCTGGCTCCACTAGGATATCATTTTTTTCTTTTCAGATTGTGTTGAGTAATCTAACTTTTAGGCCTCCTCATTG
The DNA here is from genome assembly GCF_011075055.1 of Mangifera indica. NCBI lineage: Eukaryota > Viridiplantae > Streptophyta > Magnoliopsida > Sapindales > Anacardiaceae > Mangifera > Mangifera indica. The sequence continues at coordinate 11,766,336 of NC_058144.1, forward strand.
GTTTATCAATATTGAATATGCTGCATTTGGGATGTGGCTCAGCATCTGATAAAACTCTGAAGTAGCTATTGGTGACCCTAAACTTTCCAGCCAGCTCTTGAGTATTCATGGAAGTATAGTAAAGCAGCCAGCTCTTGAGTATTCATGCAAGTATAATAAAGCATCATCAGCACATATCTGTTCTGGCTCAACATTGTATTCTTCCTTCCTTATTTCCTCCAACGGTGGCAAAGGAATTTTAGTTAACAAGGTGTCTAATTTACTGCATGCTTGCTGATAATGGTAAAGTCTATATAGGAAATTTTGGTTGGAGCTAGTACACATTAGCTTAGGCTTCCTCTATAACACCAGTAGTGGCTCATGAACTTCGCTATGAATTCTGTTAAACAAAATGCTTTACTTATAGTTGCAGGGTCTTTTTGTTTGCAACTTACATGCATATCTGTATAGCCTTAAAGAGGCTGATCTCAAAATACACTATCACAAAAAAGTTCAAACTGCTTACATTCTCTGAGCAGAAGGCTTAGAAAATTTTTCTTTGTTGTTGGTATCTTACATCTATCTCCATCAAAATGGGCTCCAGTATTCTATATTATGTATAACATGTACAAGTTATTGCCAGATTAATTTTTCTTAAAGAAAGAAGGAGGAAATGAAAAATTTAACCTCATGCAAACATCAGCACGGATAATTGAAACTACATCAGTTTGGTAAGACTGTCTGTGCAGTAACTAGTATGAATGAAATTTGAACTTATATATCGCTTACTTTGTCTGCCAAATAGCCTCAAATGAACGAATAGCTTGTTGAAGGCAATTCTTAGACTTCTCTGCTATATGTTTAGCCACTGTTGAGGCAATTTAATTGTTCAGCAATGAAGTCCAAGACAACAATAATCTGTAGCATAGTAGGGAACAATAAAAAAATAGCAATTCAAAGTGGCCTCAAAGGAACTTCAAACTTTAAAAGAATTAATATCAACTTATCATTAATAACCTGCTTATCTGAAGGCGGAAGAAATTGAATAATTTTGCAGAGGGAACTGAGATGCTGAAGCTGGGAAACATCATGGCAGCAGAAGATGACTTTACAAGGGCCTTTATGCTCGCTAAAAAACCTAGGATATGAAGTTGGGAAACGTAGAATTTGATTTGAACCCAAGAATTTATTATCAATTCATCATTACCTTCCTCCCAATATGATAACACAGATCCCGAACTGATTACCTCCGTAATTCAGTATCTTTTCACCCTGCAATTTTTGCAGTGTTTCCTTAAATGGTTGTATGACTACATCTGCTGCATTTCCTTTTAGGCCATCTCTATTGACTTTCTATGTGCTGAGGAGATACCATCACTTTCAAATGGAGATGGGAAATTGGCCACTTGTGTAATGCATTCTCACATGAACTCAGAAAGATATGGTTTCAGGGCTAGACAATACGGAGTCACCTGTTTTTTTGTTCTTTTCTTTTGCATCATTTCTGAGTCATCCTAATTTTTCAAATTAATAAGATTTAAGGCCATATTTTCAAAAAACAAAAATATCCTTGCTTGAAAGAACAGTACGCATTCTCTCTGACACATCAATTCTCCAACTCTTTCACCATTTCATCTAAGCCTTTCTGCTTTCTATCTCTTCATATTTGTCAGCAATTTGACAAGATCTCCTTTTACCAATATCTTTGTGCTTCTGGCAGTTGTACTTGTAAGTTGCACATTTGCTTGATCAGAATTGCTCTCTCACTGCTTCATACATTGACTGATTTCCATTTTGTATTGATTTCATACTTCAATAATTCTGGTACTTGAACTCCTGTCGTTTTGAAGGATCAGGAGTAATAGTATGATAAAAAACATACGTACATATTCATAGCATACATCTTATAGGTTTTATGATGAAAACAAGCATTAAAAAAGGAAATTAGTGTAAAAATTAATTATTAAGTTCCTAGAAAAATGTTTGATTCTTTTAGTACGGCACAGATGAAGTTAAGTCTTGAAAACAGAAAGACCTCTAAATGAAATTTATACCGCAAAAATTTTGTTCATAATAAAACTTATGTTTTAAATGAGATAAAACTTTTTTTTATTCAAAGGATTTATAAAACATTTTCTGAATGGTTACATATTATTCAAAAACCTTTTTATGAATTTTAATTATATTTTTGAAACAGTTCCACATGAAATATATTTTATCATCCATGGAAAGTGCAAATTATCCTTGGATGATCAATTTTCTCTCTGTGTTCTCTTTATTCGTTCAAATTTTTATGTGTGATATTTTAATTTCACTATAGTCTAGACATGGCCTATCGACACAAAATCGACTCCCAAAAAATGTGATGCAGCGTGAACTATTGGTAGTTGAAGAACGAGAGAAGCAGAGAAGTGGCGCCAAGGTTTTTCAAAGAAGCAGGGGCGAACAACATGTGTAAACATTACAATGTCGTCAGTTACATGTGCATGTGTTACGGTGTCGTTTCAGATTACATAGAATGTTTACTTTATTGTATGCGATGCAACATCGTTTGGAAAATATTAAAACGCTGGGTTTATTGTTATATAAATATACTTGTGAGCGGGAAAACTATTATGCCATTTAATTCATGCTTTCTATTCCTATGAATCTTGATCTTTCTTTCTCTTCTTCTTTGTGTATGTTTCTTGTAATTTTTCTCGATTCTTTCTAAGTTTTTTTGTTGTACTGTAACTGTATGCATTAGTGGTATCAGAGCAATTCTAGGCCATGGCTGAAATGCAAAATCAGGAGCCTTATAGGGAGATTGTACAAATGATAACACAAGTTGTAGCTGAGGCAGAAGATAGGCAACAAAATCGTCTCTAGGAGACTAAGGAACGGATGCAATAGTCCATGGACGATTTGAAGAAACTCATAAGTGGTATTAGTCTTCAACAGGTGGTAAGTATTGTCGTAGACACCCAAATTAAAATATTAAATTCCTGTAACAAAAATATATTAAAGGAAAGTAGAGATCGTTCCCTTGAAGAGTTTCAATTAGTAAGTCATTATTTATCTCGTAAAGCAATGAAACTGGGGGTTTCTGAATTGACTATGAATTATAATTAAAAGCAATAAATAAAAATTGACAAAATAATCTAAAATAAATAATCAATTAAACAAACTTTGGCCTACGGTCACATCCACCATTGAAACTACAATTAATCATCGACATCCAAAAGTATCAAATTAATTATTCAAATATTCATTGTGCTATTAATTACTTGTCTTTCTTTATGATTAGTTAACCAAAAACATGTATTCCAGTTAACTCTTATTGATTAATAACTCGGATACGATCTCGAATTTAATTAGACAATAGCATTAAGAATTAGAAAGACCAATGAAATAAGACAACACAAATGTACGATGTTGCATTTAATCCAATTGATTATTTTCCTAAGAATTACAATTTATGACACAACAAACAATAAATCTCAGTTGCCACTTCGATTAGATGAATTGAACAATTACAGATTCATCACCTAAACTAGCAGTAGATTATATTAATTGATAAACTAATCGCGCACCTTAGCAATCAATCAACATAATCATGAAAAATAATTCAAAAAGATAATCAATACTTGAATAATTAAAAAGATGCATTAAAGAAAACAAAAGTTCCACAATCCTTGTAGTTCATGGTTTCAGATCCCTTCAACCAAGAGAAAAAATTCAACCACTGTAAGTCATGCTCCTCTAATTTTTCCAGATTCGATTCTCCTCTAGCAAAATAAAAATATAAATCAGATCTGAAAACAAAATGAAAATCTTTAATAATCCCCTAATCCAGGCAAGTAAAAATAATGTATATCTTCTCCAAAAAGAAATAGATATATATCTTCCTTGTATATATCTCTTATCTATCAAAATAATATTCCCTTTTTTCAGCTAATAATCACCTCTTTTCTAGGAAGCAAATCTTGACTTTTTTGGAATATCTCATATGTTCTAGACTTCAAAATTTAAATTCAGAAATCTGCTCTCGTCATTGCACGTGCCCACACCTAGTCAACATCACAGATTTTGTTGATTCATAAATCTGCTTTCACTTTAAGTCATTTTGGTCCAAACTTGGCTTCAAATATGTTCAAAGCTTCCTAAGTGCAAAAAGATAAACAATTCTATTATATTGAATTAAATTTTCACACAACATAAGGGAATTAAAAATATTGACAATTAACAACATTATCAACAGGTTGAAGTTGTGTCTCAAGTTGCCACAAGAAGGTACCCCACACATGGTTTTAGTGGTTACCGTTAGCTGAGTTTTGGTATAACACTTTTGACTATTCCAACATTCGAATGACTCTCTTTGAGGCCTTTTATGGTTATCCTTCTCCTATTCACTTACCCTACCTTCCACATGATACAATTGCTACTGAGGTTGATATAATGTTGAAAGTTAGAAAGTCCACAATTCAGATTATAAAAAGAAATCTCTTTAAGGCTTAACATAAAATGAAGCAATTAACAGATAGGCACAGATCAAATCGTTAGTTTTGGATAAGTGATCTTGTTTATGTCAAATTACAACCCTATAAGCAGTTCATGATGCATATGGGAAACTAAAAGTTCCAAGCAAAATACTTTGGTCCCTTCCCAATTATTGATGTCATAGGAAAGACTGCTTATAAGCTTCAGTTACCATTTGATGCAATGATACATGGTGTCTTCCATGTCTCCCTGTTATAGCCTATTTATGTGCGGTTATCTATTTCTCCTATATTACCTCCTCATTTCTAGCTTCAGCGAATACCTTATGTTGTGCTTGATCACAAATTAGTACGCCATGGTGGAGTTCCAGTTGTGAAACTTCTTATCCACTTGCAACATGAGCTTCCAACTGTTGCTACTTGGGAGTTCGTTGATACTCTTCATAACTAGTTTTTGTCATTCTCCCTTGAGGACAAGAAAATCGAGGAAATGGTAGTTGTTGCAATATGAACTGTTGGTAACTGAAGAACGAGAGAAGCAGAGAAATGGCACCAAGGTTTTTCAAAGAAGTAAGGACGAACAACAACATGTATAAACATTACGACATCGTTAGTTACATATGCATATGTTACGATGTCATTTCAAATTACATAGAATGTATACTTGGTTGTATGCGATGTGGCATCGTTTGGGAACTATTAAAACGTTGTGTTTATTGTTATATAAATATACTTGTGAGCGGGAAAGTAGTTATGCCATTTAATTCATGCTTTTTATTCCTATGAATCTCGATCTTTCTTTCTCTTCTTCTCTGTGTATGTTTCTTGTAATTTTCCCCAATTTTTTCTAAGTTTTTTTGTTGCACTGTAACTATTGGCATCAAGACGTGTCTAAAAGTTCATCAATTACGGTAAACATTTAACAATGGATCATAATTCATAAATCGTAATGAAGACTAACTTTATAAAACCTTTTTTGGATAGTATATATCGTGTAGTGAAATCTTTTCATTGTTGGATCTCAATCAAGGAAAGACTCATAATGTGTCAAAAGCCTAACCTTAATCAGTTATAGAATCCTCAATCAATATATTCTAAATATGTTATCATGAAGAACCTTTTATTTAACTTTTTTTGTACTTTAGTTAAATATTTATGTAAAATTATCAGGGAATTTAAAATCAAATTATTTTGAGTCAATAAATTTTTTCTTGACTCTCTTGTATCCATATATGAAGAGTTACGTATTTATATACCATATAAAATAAACATATCCATATCAGATCTAACAATGATATCTCATGTATAAGGATTAATAAAACACTAGTATAATCTTACGAGAAATCATTAATTGTATTTTAAATATTCATATGATTCATCATAATTGATTTTGTTCAAAAAATAGTTCAATAGCCTTTTATCTATACTAATGTGTTGTGATATTATTGTCCGATCAACATCACGAATGTAAGAAAAGCTTCAATGAATCGATCTTCTAAAACTCTGTATCATCCAAATAATTTACACGCATACAATATATTTAACAAAAAAATAAACTATGGGCTTACAAAAGGAAGAATGATTATTTAGTTTTGGCTTCCAAGAACTTTTGGGCTTACGTTGTTACTATTACAATGGATTTTTCCTTCATTGCCATTCCCATAAATTTTTTCACTATGAGTTATTTTCTCTCTTGCAATTTTCTTTTGTTGTACTTGTTTCTGCATTTTTAGTTGTTGCTCTTTTCTGCTTCCGAACAGTTTCTATCAGAATGGGTTATCTTGGATGGCTTCTGCCGCTGTCAGTATTCTTTTCGGTAACAGGAAAAAGGTCATACCTTGCAATTCATGTGCTTATTTAATTTTTAAGTTGGGTAAATTTTTTTGTTGTTTCTGCAGAGTTAAAGAAGGACCAGGTTTGAAATATATCTAAACAGTTTTTTCCTACCGAGAAGGTTGGAGACACATTTTATAATTGAGGGTTTTTTTTTTTTTTAATAACAATTTGTGGGGAGAGTTACTATGGTTTCATAATTTTAGGGAGGTTTTCAACGAGTTATGTTATGAAGCAATATTTCCTGTCTACATCTTACACGAAGCTTGGAAGGGATCAATGAAATTTTCTTTTTTTCTTTTTTTGGTAAATACTTGCAAGATTAGTACCATAAGTCTTAGTATTAGCATTTTCTCGGGGAAAAACTCTGAAAGATACACAAGCATGTTATAAACATCAGCGGCAATTATCCTCATCACAAGACAAAAGGTCGTGATGCAAATATATTTCATACCAATTAGGACAGTATAGAAGTATGAAAGAGACACGCACGCACACCGTGTATGACGATGTAAAAGGCCTAAGCGAATGGGTCCCTTCTTCCACATTAGGAGAAATAACAAATCTGTATGAAGCAGTATTAACTGTTTAGTCAGTATGAATTATAGGCCATTCAAGCACATGCGTTAGTCTTGAATGGCCTATAATTCATACTGACTAAACAGTTAATACTGTTTCATATAGATTTGTTATTTCTCCTAATGTGGAAGAAGGGACCCATTCGCTTAGGCCTTTTACATCGTCATACACGGTGTGCGTGCGTGTCTCTTTCATACTTCTATACTATCCTAATTGGTATGAAATATATTTGCCTTTTGTCTTGTGATGAGGATAATTGCCACTGATGTTTATAACATGCTTGTGTATCTTTCAGAGTTTTTCCCCGAGAAAATGCTAACACTAAGACTTATGGTACTAATATTGCAAGTATTTACTAGTAGTATATTTCTTTGCGGTGGTTCTATCAATTGTCATCATCATATCACGGTTGTTATAATTGAGTAATTTGCATGTTACATCCTTGTTACTTAAATTTATGACACAGGATAGGAAAACATAAGAGTTTAGCATTTTTTATTATAGTATCTCTGAAACAATAAATTTATAGTCTGGGAGATAATAACTACCTCTGTATCAATTCTAACTTGTTAATGGTTACTAGCGCAAGTTATGGCTTGTAAGCAAAGTTAAATAAAAAAGCTTTTCTTCATTAAATATTTAATTTTGTCCTAATCAGGATATAAATGTTGCTGAAGAAATATATGATGTTGAGAAAATGTTTTAACAAGATGTGGTAAAAGTGCAACTATCTCAAACCAAGCTGACGAAGAGAAAATGTTGGTCAAAGCTCTACCAATTTTAGGTTGTAGTGATTATGTATTAATTAGACTGCTTCAGGCCATCATTTTTTCAGTTCTAGTGGTATCATTCGTTGTGGAAACTTTGTTAAGTAGCTTTTATTTGGTTTTGCATTTTGGTCAGTATTAAGTGGATTAACTTTTAATGTCATGTTTGGTTGGTGGAATCTGCCATGGAATGGAAAGAAGGGTTCTATACTGTAATAACTAGGAATAAGGATTCCAAATTATGGGCTAAGGAATCTGAATTTCACCCTTTTTTTTTAATTTCATATTAATATGTTTCTCTTTTCAACTGACACTGTTCCTATTATGATTGGCTTAGATGGATCTTAGGGTTGACTCATTTGTTGTAGCAAATGCAATAGTTTCGCGGCAAACACAAAAATGTCGTATCAATGTGAGTCCTTCTGTGCTTTACCATCTTGATTCTGAACCATGTTGATATCAACTACTTGCTATGAACATGAATAGATGGAGAAAGATCTAGAGTATTATGAGAACAATATTTGCTCAAGGCATATGTTTATCGGAACTCCTTTTATTCATTATCACTGATCGTTAGTTGGTGTATGATTATTAGTTTGTATTTCACTTTTAATGCATATTTATATGTGTGCATATATGTCCCAGTATGTGTGTATTGAAAAACAACAGAGAAATTGAACCTGAATAAAGACCAAGTGCATATCAACTGCAGATTTGTTTGCTTGAGTTAAGCAATTGATTCTGGCATTTAACTTGATTTAGGTCATTTTTATGGAATTTGTTGTCTATTGATCCAATTCCATTCAAGAGGAATATGTTGGTCCTCCATGCATATGTTTTCTGGAATTTTTTAACTGTTGTGATAGTTCGAAATTATGTAATGAGAGAGTGGGAATTCATCCAATTGATGCCCACCTCAAATTGTAGTAGGCTGAAGTGCAAGATACTGGGAGAAAATTTGATAATGATAAGAGTTTCTTTTCTTAATTTCAATATTCATTCTTTGATTTTCTGTTTTAATTCTGGCAACATTTTTTGTTTTCCCACTCAACTGCTGTCTTGTTGTATAGGTTATGAAATGCATTGATTTTTTGATGCTGTGTAACTCTCTTCTTGAATTTATGATGATATCAGAAGTTTGCTTGTTTATTCATGCTTCTGTAGAAATTGGAAAACTGCACCTAAAACTATGATTCCTTAGATATTGGTAGGTGTCGTTCAGCTTGTTTCTACAACAGGTGTGGACAATCAGGTAGAAGGGACATATAATTTTGATATTTGTTGTTCTCTAAATCCTTGCATTTAGACAAAATATTGCTATATATATATGCATCAAATAATAAAAGGTAGAATAACCAAAAGGTACTTTAGAAAATTATGTTTTCCAATTGAAGGTCTACGGTTAGATTTCTCAAAAAAAGAAGAGGGAATTAATAGTAATGTCTTTAAGAGATTAAATTGATTTGATTGTATTTTAGTAGACTATGAGGGGATTTTTTTTAGAAAGGTGGTATATTCCATAGACAGGCATGAGAATTGAAAGCATACCATGGACAGGTAATCAGGATTTCTTTTAGAGGTCAAACAGGATTCTATAGATTTAAGTGAATCTAAGTGAGGTTTCTTTCCTTTCTCAAAGCTTTCCAGAGAATGTTTTCAGAATCTTGTCCAGCTTCCAGCCACTTCCAATCTGGAACAAAGGTTACTAGCATGTATGGCAAACTTGATTAAACTGACTCAATTTTTTTTTTAAATGTCTAGAGAGACGCCTTTAATCTCTTCTATTTGATCTGGCACATTATTCTGAAATTCTGAAGCTCTTGGACTTTTGCCCAAAGGAAGACCCAATCGATTAGAGGCCAATCACCTACTTCCCAACCAATCAAGTTTGACCCAAAAAAATGGTTCTATCTTAGTGCAAATTAACTTTTACCATTATATTTTTCGAAAAATTTATTTTCAGTTTGATATTAGAAAAATTGAATTTTTGTTGGATATTGTAATCTCCTTACCAGAACCAGAAGAGGAGAGGGATTATCTTCTGCTAATTGATGCTGGAAACCTCAATACCATCCATACCCTTATAAGCTATTGATCAAATATGCTTACATGCTGTATGGACTTGGTGAATTCTTGTTAAAATCGCTGAAAGCAATCATAGTGTGCTGTTATTTATATGAATTTTTTCATTTACATATTTCTGATGTAAAATTCTCAACAGTTGGCAAGTACTGATGAGGAACTTTCAAATCATTCTTGGAATGTTGTTCAATATGTTTGCCTGCTTGAGGGTTGAATGTTATGATTTTAACCTTGTTATTCTTTTTTACATGAAACTAGTTTTCCTTTGTCCCTGTAGGTCCATGTTGGGGGAATATGGAGTGCGCTGAAATTTCTTTCTCACTTGCTGGTGTATCAATTCTTGCACCATTATAAGTGTTCCTCCTAAGTGCTGTGGAGTTCTTGGTTTTGTGGTGCTAATAGGTATGTGTTCAATTTAATATCCATTTCTACGTATATGTATCTGGATAGTCATTTCTGATTAATGTTTGCTAAACTACCAGACTTCTTCAGGATACCAGAGTTGGTTGAATAGTGGATTAAATGTGTATATGCTTTCTAATGAAAGGGGAACAGATATCATAAGAAGGGATTTTTAGCCTATTCGGTGAGAAAATTTTGAAAGAACATATAATAATTTGTATGTTATGTTATATATTGTCTTTCAAATTGGAGTTGTGCTTTTCATCTGTGAGTTGTTTGTGCATCTAGACAGAAGTTATGACTTCTGCGTTTCTTATTTTTGTTTATCGGATGTTTGGATGGTTATGAATATATCAGTGTTAAAAGGTAAGGGAACAAAATGTATTTGAATGCACTGTAGAGTTCTTGGGATCAAATCCCAGTCATACCAGGATTGTATGGGTAAAGGGCAGGTTGGGGAAGGTTGAAAAGTTTTAAGGAGACTCTAGAACATTTGATAATTGCTTAATCTGGTAAAAAGGAAAGGGGATATATAAGTAGTTATGTTAAATCTGGTGTAAAAGCAAGGCTGCATGGTATTAGATGGAGCTAATGGTAAACTTGATGAACAAAGAATAACAAATATGCGTTGCATTTGTGTGCATGCTCATTTGGCCGTGGATGTTTATTCCTGCACATTTTTAATGTGTAGTCTCTACAAAATTTGTGTTCATGCTTTTGTTTGGCTTGCATCTGATTTCTTTACAAACATATACAAGGCTCAATAAGTAGAAGTGACAGCATAGGCCACTTGTAAAGCACATACTAGGGTGTTCATGGGGTGGCTTAGTTTCGTTTTAGCAAAAATCTGTCCCAAACTGGAGTAAATAGATTATGAGTTATAAAAAATCAAAACTGAAATAGACAAATTAAGATTTGGACATTAAGATACAGATGCAAGATATTGAAGTTAAGTAATTTCCAAGCATTTAGACTTGTCCACGGGATAAGCCCCAATTTTGTTGATGACCCAATCAGGCAATATCTCCCATTTGCTTAGCCTTGAATGTGAAAAAAACAGAAATGTTTTCTTGCATAGTGAACAATTGTTGTATCTTTTTCTTGAAAGTGGTGGATGTGTCTATTTACTGGAGGTAACCTAAGAGTAATGAGTTTGTTCAAGCTCTTATTCACTAATAATGTGAGATGTGATGAGTCCCCACCTTTGGACCTAATTTCACTGTGAGGTTCTATTACTCCATAAAATCAGGTGGCAAGGTAGCTCTAGTTTTTTAGTCACTAACATGTCGATTGTAGAAGAAAATAGTTGTATTTGCGTTTTGCATATATTCTGTCTTGAAATATTATATTTGCTATTATTAGAGACAAAAAAGGTGGTGTTTTTTTATCTATTCTATCTTGTAAACTTTTCTTAGTAGAATCAGCCATCACTATCTTTGATAAAAAATAGTTATTCAATGTAACTTTCTGGTAAGCAATCTTTGTTAGTAATTAACTGTTTTTGTTCTCAGGTTATAGGAGCCTTTATCTTGTTGGTGTACAGTTGGGTCACTATCATTTTTTGGGAAAGGTTATCATTCCACATTTAGAAGCAATCATATGACAGTCATTAAAGTGTGGCTAGTTGCTTTTCTGTTATGGTATATCTTCTGTTTGAAAAGCTCTGTTATCATGATATAGCCTGAACCCCTGCCATCAACATGTTTGGCCTGAAGTGGCCTTCTAACTCATTTCTGCAATGCCTGTTGCAGGTTATTGACTTTGCTTGTTGATTGAGTCCCAGCCAATTTCTAATGCAAGCAGAATGGTTCAAGCTCACAAATCAACAATCAAGAATTGCAAGTGAACAAACTCAGAATTGCAAAGATAATTGACTAAATAGTGTACTGAATTACTGCTTACACTGATTGAATGAAAGAAATACAGTATGAGCTGTGATGCAAACAGCTTGACTGCCCAACAGAATTGAAGAGAAATACAAAACAGAAGCAGAAAAATAAGCTAAGTTCCTGGCAAATTCAAGAGTGCCAGGAACATCCTGATATCAATATTCTGTCCTCCCCCATACTTCCCATGCCCTACCCTTTTATTCCTTTCTCCACCAAAACAACCACGTGGTCCCTATAATTGGTTACTGGAATCTTCCTGATTTATCTTTTTTTTCTTTTTCTAATCGCACTTTGTTGGTTGGTGATCTTGAATTATTAGGGCTTTATAACTTGTGGATAGGCACATTGAAAGAGTTCCACACAGAATGGTACAATCTCCTGTTCTTGTTTGATTCTATGAAGATCCTTCGTCTACAATATTGATTAAAATAAAACAAATTTACTTTTGCAGTGCAACCAGGCTTATGTTACTTGGGTGTTGTCTCTGAATTTACAGGTTGTTCAATTTCCACTCTAATTTCAAGTTTTCATATAGATTTCTAATTGTTCATCTGATTTTGTGTTCCTGACAATAATCAAACTGTCACTGAACACCAAGTTGATCTAAAATTTATTTTGAATTTTGAAATCAGTTGTGATGCAATGTGTTCTTTATGTACCTTGATCAAATTCAATTTGTTTGTCCTGAACCATTTTTTTTTTTTTTTGTGGGACTATTAGTAATTTGTAGACATACTGAAATGTTTTCACATTAGGCAGGAAGTAGGTTTTCAATTTTGTTGTGTTGCATATATGTACTTGGTGTATATGGAAATATTGGTATTATTTTGTACTGATTATTATCATTCCAATGGTTGAAATCCATCTTGATTATGTGCTGTGCTATTTAGATAAAAGTATTGAAAATCTTGAAACATGTTTCTTCTGTTAATAATTTTAGATTTGATTTTAAAAATGATTACTGGGCATGTCATTACAAGAGATGCATATAATCTGTAGTGAGCCATGACAGCTACCCTCCTTCCTAGCACCTTTCAGGACAGTAGTAAGTGGGTAAACTGTGACAGCATTCTTTTTCTCTCCTATTTTCTGCACCTAGTTCAGATGAAGCATTATTCTACCATCCCATAGTTGGTTTAATATACTAATCAAGGGCATGCCTTCTTCAATTAGGACAAGGAAAAAAATTATATGATCTTTTCTGCAAAAGATGAAAATATCTGCTGAACAGCAATTGAAATTATAAATAGACCAACAGGATTGTAGGGTTTAATATATCAGAAGAATGTAATTTACTGCTACTTTATAATTGGGACTGTCATACTGAATATAAATTAAGGAACCAAGCCAACGTTGAAGAACTTAAGGGGACAGGTGAATCGGGGACAGATAAGGTGGTTTTGAAGTTGGAATGTAAGAATACGGCCACAAAATGAATCTAAGCTCTGAATGCAACTCTTTTTATGTTGATGAAATATACATTATAAGAACTTGAACCCTATTGTTTATACTTATTATTGAAGCCTTTTTAGTGTTACACATCATGTGATAATTTAATTTGACTTGTTGAAGTTAGACATCACTGGCGTATAACACTATAACCATGTCTGCTTATATAATAAATTTAAGAAAGTCGACATGTAACCTGTTTTCTTGAAATCTAAGACATCACTGGTTATGAATGGAGTAAAAATTTTCATAGCTAAGAGGACAATTAATTTTTACTTACTTTTCAGTTCTAGTAGGTTCATCGTTAAGCTTGTTGGCTTTTTTTTTTTTTTTTGGTATGATGCATAGCCAAGTAAATTTTGCTCATTTTCCAGCTTTTAGGAGGCTTCATGATATCTCAGTAGTTCCCTGTATGCAGAATTACAGAACTTGAAGTAGCATTTATCCGCGACTTTCTGGCTTCATTTCTTCTGGTGAGCATAAATGCTTGTTATTCATTTCCAAAGTGTTTGTCTTACTTCCCAAACTCAAAACAATAGTCTATGGTGCACTTGTACAAATTATTTATACAAGCAAATCTGTACAAAGGCTGGTAAACATCTCAGTAGATACACTATTTGCCTCAACAATCTCGGCCCTCTAAATCTTGTCATAACAAGAATCGCTTTAAGCAAAATTGTCGATATCTTCATCTGTGGCCAGAAAGTGCCATACATTATTGGCCTCGGAAATGAGGCACGTGCACAGTTTATGTAAAATTTAACCTAGATTATATGCGATGTATAATGTGTAATGCTAGTAGTACCACCACTGCCTGGACCATATAGGATGATATGGGTAATAACAAAATTGAAAGCTATTTGTGCCTATGACACTTTGGTTTTAACATGCGGATGCATGTGTTTTGCGCAAGTCATATGCCTGCTGATTGAGAATTGCCAGATAACTAAATTCTCCTCAACTGAGTTCCATGCTTTCTTTTCCATATATTTTCTCATTCTATTTTCCAAAAGATATCATAGGAGATAAAAAAAAAGCCAAAAGCCTTGTTCCCACCCAAGCTTTGATGCAACCCTAAATTACCACCCGTCAACTTTCAAAAACCCAAACACTTATCTGTAAGTTAATTTATATTAAAAATCTCAATTAGGGTTAGGGATAAAATCGTTATTTAATAAAATAATTTGAAAAACTAAAGTTTTATCACATTTTTTCCTTAGGTTTTAAAACTAACATTTTCCCCCCACCTAAGGTTTGAAAAATAAACATTTCCCCTAGGTTTTGTAGTTTTCCCTTGTTGTGGCTATTCCGGTGATTGGAGTTGGCCAACCTCCATACCAACACTCCTCTCTCTCCCGAACGATGACAAATCGTCAGTCAATTAGAGGTGGGTTGATGATTCGTTAGTGTAAAGATGAAGTAGATTTGTGTGTCACACAAATTGGCAAGAACAAGAAATTAGCAATAGTAAGGGAAAACTATAAACCCTAGGAGGGTATTGGTTCTGAGAGTAAGTTTTTGCAAATGTGTGATTGGAAAGATTCTTCTTCTAACAATAAAAACCAAAAAATAAAAAATAAAGAGATCCAAAATCAGTGATTTTAAGGGGTAGAAAGAGTAGACATAAAGTCGCTTTGATGAGGTAATTGACAGATCCATCGCAAGTGCACAAAAGAACATCACAAGGCAAAAAGATTAAGGCCAAAAGACTATTTCCCACCCAAGGTATAGTGAAATCTCAAACTCATATCTGATAACTTTTAAAAACTCAAACATCCACCGATCACTCAATTTTTGTTAGGATCAGAGGTAAAATTGTTATTTTATCAAAAAAATTAAAAAATATATAATTTTATCTCATTTTTCTCTCAAGTTTTGAAAATTAACATTTCACTCTATCCTCAACTTTTTTAGTTTTGAAAAGTAATATTTTTTCCCCGAATCCCTAAGTTTCGTTCTTCCTCTTCAACGACAATTTATCTATGATGACTCATCTCCAATGACCATCTATCTATGACGGCTAATCTCCAACAGTCATCTCTTCGTCTCAATCAATGAAGAGACAAAGAAACGTCGTCTCTTCATCTCTATCGACAAAGAGACCGTTGTTGGAGATGAGCTACCGTAGCTAAATGGTTGTCAGAGATAAGTTGTCATAGTCGGATTGTCATTAGAGAGAAAGAACAAAACTTAGGAATTTGAAGAGGGAAAATGTTACTTTTCAAAATTAGAAAATTGAGACTGGGATAAAGACCTAGGGGTGAAAATATGATAAAAATACAATTTTTATAATATTTATAGTAAAACTAATGGTTTTACCCTTAGTTGTAACAAAAATTATATGATAGATGTATATTTAAGTTTTTGAAAGTTGATAAGTATGAATTTGACTTTTCACTTTATCTTGGGTGAGAATAAGTTTTTTGGCCAACGATTAACAACAGTATAACCAGTAGTGGTGAGGGGTTAAAAAAAGGTGTATAAAACGGAGTCGAAGCTAATACTTTGGATGATGATTGGTATTTTTGTAACATAGCATCAGATAGTTTGTTTTTCAAAGAGATGGTGAGGGTCACATGGATTCGTCTGCAAAAGGCTGACAGTTTGGACCATGGTCCAAGGTCGACAAACCTTCGTCAGTCTTCGTCGCCAGAAAAGGCAACACTTCCCGCAGTTCGTAGTTTTTTCCTCTTTCATTATACCTCTCATTTCTCTTTTCTCTCCCTCTCTTTCATGCACACGCGTGTGTGTAGTGCACCTAATTAATTATAATAATATTCATTTGGGTTTTAAGTTTTTACTAGAAGAAGAGTGCTCATGCATCCCACCATTAATATGAGCATCATAATTGTTGATGAGAACCTTTTTTGGTTCTCGAATCATATTTCTGTTCAAGTTCTAAACTTGTTATGATATGAAAATATTTTGATCCGACTAAAATCTCTTGATTTTGCCTGTTTGATGGTTGGAATTTGGAGCAAGTTGATTACATTTTGACAGTGGGAGAACTTGGCCATTATGATAAAATCTTCTTGTACTTGGTCAATCGTTCATTTCATATAGCATAAAGCCAAGTTATAGTTCTAGGGTTGATAAAATTTTCAGGTAGATTTTGTAGTCTTTTAATTTCTGACGGCTTCTACTTCTAAGATTGCTCTTTTCTCAACACCAGCAAGCTAGGCTGACAAATGACTTCACGATGACCCTTCTGTTGGTCTGTCGGGTAATCATATGGAAGTGCTAAAACACACTCCAACCTAACTCTAATCACAGATTTATCAGACTACCAGGTGTTGCCCACAACAAACCCCATCTATATTTACCGTTTCATCAGGAAAGCATGTGGTGAATGGTCCGGATGAGATATCACTGAAGACAAATAGTGATCAGCATGAAGTCGAAGTGGGCTCCAAGCACATGTTAACACTTCTCTGTGTTTCAAGTGAGTAATTGAGCCCAATTGATTTTCAATTAATAAAGATTAAGTTAGTAATTTATTATTTATTTTTTATATTACTATTTTTATATTAAATATTAAAATATTATTAATATAATTTTAATTTTATTATAATTTATTAATTTTTAAATAAAAATAATCATATTTTTAATTAATATAATAAATAATATAAAAATATTTTAAAATAATTATATCAAAATATTTAAGTAAAATAATTTATTGATATTTTTTATTATTTTTAAATAAATATAATAATTATTTATATTTATCAAATTTTATTTTATAATTTTTTAAATAATTTATCTTAACTTATTTTTAAATTTTAATAATAAAACACTATCCAAACGAAAATAGCATTAAATTTTGAACTAAGACTGTGAGAGGGTACTGAGAAAGTGAATTCCTGCACAGCACAGAACAAAGTTTGAATATGAGGTGAGGAGTAGGTTTTCACACAGCTTGCTGGAGTTGTTTGTATGCATATTTCTATATAGATTTGGGTCCCTCATCCATTCATCCATCGCTAATCTCTCTGTCATTAGTGTCGACAGCATCTTTGAAATCGGGAAGGGAAACCAAAATTAGCAGCAGTGAGTTGTGAGCTGCCTCTTTCTTTCTTTCTTTTTTTCACTTTGTTTTGCAACTAGAAAAACTCAACACACTTTCTGCCCTCTCACGCGCAACACCTCCCTTCTCTCCTTATTTCCTTCCTACTAATCTCATTTTAACCATATCTCTATCTTCTCTCAAGTTCATAAACACAGAATTCTTTTCAGCTTATATGTTGAAGTATGAAACAAGTTCATGGTGTCAAGTCATTAAGGTTTTATTTATAAGAAATGACACTTGAAGCTCTTTCTTCTAACGAGTTCTTAAACTTCATCATTTATGACACTATTTCTGCAACCCCATATAGCAGCCAAGAATATTCTTTAGAGACTGCAGCCGGTTTCTCATTGGGAAATAATTGCACAACGCCTCAATTCCTTGAAGACCAAGTTCTTAACATTGGCGCTTTAAATACGTCTTCATTTTCAGCAATGACTCGACAACGTCGCTCTGTGGGAGTCGAATCAATGGACAAGAAGCAGAACCTGGCGGTGCGAGGGGGGAAGAAGAGGCGAAGAAAGCCGAGAGTTTGCAAAAACAAAGAGGAAGCTGAGACGCAAAGAATGACACACATTGCTGTTGAGAGAAACCGCCGTAAACAAATGAATGAGCATCTTGCTGTTTTGCGTTCACTCATGCCTGAATCTTATGTGCAAAGGGTTTGTTTCCTTCGATCTCTTTCTCATCTCTTTTGCCTCGCGCTATGTATATAAACTTCCATGGAAAAGTTTCTCTCCACATGTGTTAATGTAGCATTATGATACTTTGAATGAATTGAGCTGGTTCATAGCTTCAGCCACGCAAGTTTGACACCATGTGCAGGTTTTTTTTTTTGGTAAGATAAAAGGAAACTCGGTTGCTTGTTCACCAAAATAAGGGGGTGAATGGTAATAGATATAGAGATTCTTGATCCACCATTACTTCCAACACACTGTATTTCAAGCTACGAATTAAGATGATTGGGGACATTTATAATGAGAAATATATACAAGACTGGATTCTTGTTTTCTTTTTCATTGCTTTTAAATGGGATATTAAATTATTGATGTTCTCTAGTATGTTTTGTAAGTTGATTTCAATTTTTTAGTAATGAGATTTTCTCTTTATTTTTTTGGCATAGGGTGACCAGGCTTCCATTGTAGGAGGAGCTATAGATTTTCTGAAGGAACTAGAGCATCTTTTGCTGTCACTTGTGACTCAAAAGCTCCAATTGCTACAAAATAGAGAAACTGCAGGAGCTGCTAACAGAGACAACAGCTTCTCTGTCTCTGAAATGGTGTCACCACCTTTGGCACAATTATTCATGTATCCTCATTACACATGGTCTCAGATCCCTAAGAAGTTTACATCCAGGACAAAAGCAGCCATAGCTGATGTCGAGGTGACTTTGATTGAAACTCATGCAAATCTTCGAATCCTCTCTCGAAGAAACCCTAGACACCTCTCTAAATTAGTTGCTGGTCTTCACTCGCTTCATCTCTCCATTCTTCACCTTAATGTCATCACAATGGACCCTTTGGTCCTCTACTCTATCAGTGCTAAGGTAAATTCACCAATTTATTACAATATTAATTAATATAATCAATCATATGACCCATCTTCGTGCTTGATTAATAAATTGTCATATGGCGAGAAATGAGTATTTATGGTGTTTACCAAGTTTAGATATTATGTCATGGAATGTGATTATGGAAAATCAAGAGGTTTAGGCTAAAATCTAAAGATGTATTGTAAATTCAGGTTGAAGAGGGATGCCCATTGACTTCAGTAGATGACATAGCAGGAGCAGTTCACCACATGCTTAGGATAATTGAAGAAGCACAAAATGTTGATGGATCATCATCGGTACTTTGTTGCCTATAACCAGTGCTCCTGGGGTTGCAGTTGTGGCAGTCTTTTTTGTTTCTTTTCGGCAAAGTTGCCCTTGCTTTTTAGTGTTTGGCTTCTATTCAAGCTTGTCTTTTATCCCCCTTTTCAGCATGACTTGTGAGTTCAAAAGGGCAAATCAATAGGGTTTCACTCCAAAATGAAATTAAAAAAAAAAAATCAATGGTCCCTGCAAACTCACTGATAAAGTTTGGTTAATTTTTATGTGACATGTTTAGGAGAGTGAAATAACAGCGTTCTTTTCATCTTATATATTTTAATTATAAATATATTCACTAAAATAAATAATTAATAATATTAACTCAATAAAATAATATATACTTATTCAGCAATGCAAGTACCTAGGGTTTTACCCCCAAAAAAAAAATAATGGTGCATGCAACCTCACCAACAAAAGTTCACTGGTTTACAACGTAAAAGAAGAACCGAACCTCAGTGAAAATGCACTTGGTGACAATATTGAAAAACGTAATCTCTTTCACTCAAATAGTGGAATGTCAACATTGAAGGGGCATTGAAAAAGTGGGAAATTTTGTAGTTTAGAGAAAAGCTGCAAGAAGGGTTTTGTGGTTCAATGCATGTTATGCAATTGGTGTTGATGGAAAGCTCAATTTTTTGTTTGTTTGCATGAGAGAAATCCATACACTCATTAAATTTATTATGTCCTCTTGTGTTTCTCGATAGAGACAGTGCATGAGGAGAGAGACAAGTAAAATGCAGATCTCGTCGTCTAATCATAATCTATTTTGAAATCCCATAAAATTACAGCATAGTTTTCTGTATGTAACAGTCTGATTCTATTTCTCGGTATTGCCGTTTTTGACTTGCAGTTATAATTTTAATCCTACAGAATTACCCGTATAATTTTATATATAAATAATTATATATTATTATATAAATAAATAATTAAAAATATAATAATTTTTAATTATATAATAATATATTATTATTTATATATAAAATTATATTCATAAATTTATTAATTTTTACTTTTACTCTGATCCCACTTGTGAATAATTCTTATATTATATATAAAAACTAATTTGACATGATTTTTCAATTATTATTATATTATTTATTTTTATTTATTAATATTTATAAAGCTAAATTATTGAATAAATTCATTTTTTTATGTCAAGTCAATTCATATAGAAAATTCCTTCACTAATTCGTTAAGATTTTTAATTATTTAAATAATAAGATGAGCTTGTTAGAAGTTGTGAATCCCTTGTTATCTTAATTAAGGTTGTGTTTCCAATGACTTTGGTAAAGCCAAAAGACTTACAATCGATGAAAATTTAGTTCATTTGATAAAACTTTACTTATTAATTTTAAAAAATTTAAATACTTATTTAATAATTATTCTTTTTAGTGAAATTTAATTAATTAATAATAAAATTATAATTATCAATGTACTTGTTAATATAAAATTCATTTTAAATCGTATTTCAAATTTTAAAACAAAGATTCACCCCCATTAAATGCTTACAAGGAAAGGCGGCAGAAGAAATAAAATTTTTTGCCTTTATCTAATCAAAATTAATTTTTTGGCGTATTCATGCCACATGCTCGACGACTGTTTAATAAGGGTTGATATGGCTTGCTGCGTCGTGGACACGTGGCCTGGGATTTTTTATAAAGTATCAGCAGCAAAATAGATCGTGACACGTGGAGGATGCTTTTGTAATTTCAGTTGAAAGTAAAAAAAATCTGCGAATTAAAAAATATTATATTCATTTTAATTTGAATCAAATGGCGACATGTGGAATCACGGGTTTAAAGGAACATGAAGGCTTCCCTAGTTTTCTGTGTGCGAGGCTATTGTCTAAGTGAAAATTTTTGCAAAAACCGAAATGCTTGTTGTAAAACTGTAATTTTGCAATTGAGTCCAGAGTAATGCTCAACCAACTATAGCGAATTCATTTCGATACTGGAATGTAGATCTTCGATAATCACACAAAAATATTTAGAATGGTTTACAAGAAACTCTAATACAAATAAATGTAATTAAATTAATATATTTTACTTTTAATTAGATAAATTGAGAAATTAATTTTTATATAAAGGTTAATTTTGTAAATTTAATTACATAATTAAACTTTCTAAATTAATCATTTAAATTATATTAATTTATAAGGGTATTGTTGTGATTATACTAAAAAAAGATAAATTAGTAATTTATAATTAAACTAATCAAAGATATTAATAAAATTAGATGATAAATAATAGATATCTAAATTTTTTTAAATTAATAAATAAAATTTCGTCGATAAAATAAAAAACTTGGGTGAGAATACTTCTTTTAGCCATAAATAAATTCAGGAGATGAAGAGGTACGGTGGGAAAATCAAATGGACGAAGACCATAGTCCAATCTAGAAACTGTTTGGCGAAGATAGACGAAGCCAGCCCATGGTTGGTCCATGGGCTGCAATCAATTCAGAGACTCCTCTCTTTCTGGACCTAGGTCTTCATAGCAATGAAGACACTCATTCACTCACATAACAAGTCATCCATATGAATTTTGATCATACACATAAATGGGATTAAATGGGAAAATTTTATTTTGATATATCATTTCCTTTTGAAGTGAAGAAAGACCATAACATGATACTTCATCGATTAAAAGAATGTTGGAAGAAATATTAAAGTAGGTAGAGGGTTATGTTGGAAGATTAAGTAGAATTGCTATGTTCAAATAATTATGACAAAAAATTATGACCCAATTTTTGCTCAAGTAGTTTGGGTTACCTTATCCTTCCATAATCATATCTTAGACGATGTTTTGCCACCAAATAGCTAGCATCTAACTAAGTGATTAGTGATAGATACATCATGTTATTTAGACACATATAGTTAAGTAAGATCATATGTTCCCTATTGAATAAGATGTAGAATGGTAGCATCAGTTACACAATAAAAAATGAGCAAATTTTTTATGATAGACTAATAAAAAAATAAAAAAAGAGACTTCTACTCTCCATCTCGAGAAAAAAGTTAATCACTTTTCCTTTAGCACACTATCTAATAGTTTAAGTTTAGTTGTAACTTAATCCTTTTTCGGTCTCAAGAAAACATTCTATGAATTTTCTTAAAAATTTATTATATAATTTTTCAATCTTATTTCACCACAAAAAACAAGAATACTCTTTGTAATTGGTTCTCAAGAATACATTGTAAATAAAATAGTAAGATAATAGTGAACGTGCAATATGCTTAAACAATCGAACCACTTTAAAAAATCTTCATGTGTCACTATTTCATCACATAATATTTTAAGTGCATGTTTATCGTTTGCCCATCTTCACCACATGTCTCATGTAATATCTCTGAATTATTATATGATTGTGTTGGTGCAATATCATGCATCATCTAACAATTCCAAACAAAAAGATTTGAGTTCAATGACTAGATTCTGCTCCTTGAAGATCTGGGTACATCCAAACTCTTTAGTTTCTAGTTATGGGGTCATTATAAATAGTTTGCAGCCCTGAAATATTTATATAGACATAAATTAATTATGTTTTAATTGGTAAAAACCGGAAAATGTATAGTCTAATGAGAAAATTTTATGTGCATAATGTGATCATAATGTAAAGACTTAATATATAGTTAATTGAAAGTGTAACATACTAAAGTTTAATGAACTTGTAGTGGAGACCAATAATTATAAAGTAAAGGCTAGCGCCATTTCCATAAAACCCCACGACAAAAGGAGTCGTAAATTTATAAAGTATTGTTGAAAAAGAAGACCAGTTCTCTATACATTGATAATCGATCAAATCAATCATGACACAAGCAAGTTTATCAAGTATTTTATACCCATATGTTGAAGTATTGTTGTGAATTTGCGGATTATATCCAACTGATTTGATAACTCTTTTAGTGAGAGCTCAGGATTTGACAAATCTCAATATTTTGCAGCCAATTTCACGAGACATTACTGCACCATTGACAATCAAAGTACAAGACAAGAGATATTATTGTTCATAGATGCCAAAATAATTGTCAAGTTGCTATGAAAAGCACTTATTCTTAAAGAGCAGTTCTACTTGTTAGGGGCCAAGAACAAAACCTTTGGGAATCCTACTTCTATATTCTCATTCTCATTTGGTAGCAAGACAAAAATTCTTTCAAGGATTACTCTTTTAACATTATCAACACAGTTGGCAAAATCCAGAACTTCATTTCATTTTACTAAATTCTTCATTCTACAAGTCAAATTCAAACACAGACACATACAGTGTAACAAATGGTAGTTAACAGAAGAAAATCGAAGGCCAAACTAAAAGAAATTAAGCATTGAAATCTACAAGATTTTAGCAAGAAACTAAAACACAGAGATGGTGACAGAGAAGTTGTCACTCATGGAATTAATTAGCTATATATGATTCAAATAATATGTTGAGCTTAAGAAAATGGCAATACACCTCTTAATAATTGATACTAATCCTTACGTTTTACCTATAAAAAATAAATTTGTCACAGGGGGATGATAGAGTCTCGCACTCTCCCTTGCCTGGAAAGCAAGAATCTCCCACTTGAAAACGATCTCTTCATCACGGGAGTACTCCTTACACAATGCAAACCCTTTTTCCTGTTCATCGACTTGCTGATTTCTGTTGATTGTTTTGATGATCCTGCTCTTCCACTGCATTCTTCCTCGTGAATAATATCTTCGTCTTGGTTCATTCTAAGCATATCAGCAATTGAAATTCGGGTTTGACATGAATGATCCATTGAAGCTGATCTTCCTATGTGTTGACATCCTTCTTCTGTGATCTCAATTGCTGTATTTCTTCCTTGAAAATTCCCCAGATCACTAAAAGCGCGTAATGGACTTTTTGGGAACCCGTCATTCTGCATTCTTTCCTCTTCGCCGACGCCTCTTTCTATATCTTGTGCAATTGCTGCATTTTCACTTGCTGCTTGGCTATCTTGTAATGAGTCTTGATATGAAGGAGTTTCCGTGATTGGAGGTAACTGGGGAGGCGAAGCACCGATGAAAAAGATGGTTGAGCGACACAGAGGGCAATTTGAATGATTTTTAAGCCATGTATCAATGCAATGAACATGGAAAGCGTGGCTACACTTTGGTAAAAGTCTGACGCTTTCATCTTCCTCGAACTCACTGAGACAAACCGAGCAATCAGTGCCTTCAATCAAACCATCTCCCTTGTTGTACTTACAAACCGTAATGGACTTGATGAGAGCATCATCTAAGCCAGCTGTTGCAGCATGCCAAGGTTCATGGAGAGAAGGGTTGCTATTGTCAGCCAATTCTTGAGTTGAATCAGGGTTGTTTTCTCTTCCTCTTGCAGAGTTTCTATTGCCACAATATTTAGAGATTATGGTGTAATAACTTACAAGAAGGAAAGCGCTTGCAAGAATGCCGATGATGGCAATTACAAGGGGCGAAAAAGTTGGACTTGAATTGTCTTTAGACATTTGATCGTCAAAAGGAGGTGGAGGAGAGAAGATTATGTAGCACCATTGTGGACAATACAAGCTGCAAAATCCCTGAGAACAATCTTTGCTATTCACATATGGAACCCAAGCCTTTGGATTCCCTATAGAACCCATCACAAAACGACAGAAAACAAACTATTACTTCTAGCAGTTCTGGTTTGATCGTATATCCTCTTCCTGCTATGGAATTAAAGAGGTTCCTGTATAGAAAATTTGTTGAAGAGAGATAAGAAGGCTGGAGAAGAAAGCAAAGAGGCTTACATGGAAAGAAATTAAAGGGAGAAAAACAGTAAGGGTTGTGTCTTCTTATTGTTGAGGATGAGTATTCTTTTTTTCTTTTCTCTCTCATTTCTTTTTCTTTTTCTTTTCTTTTTCTCCGTCGCTTTTTCCTAAGATAATGGTTTGTTGACTAAGGTGTTGGTGTGATAAATTGGTAAAGTAAAGGAATGCTTTTATTATAGCTCAAGCCAGTAGCATTCAGAAAGTATCTTGACTTCCTTTATAATTTGCCCTTTATATCAATTACTTCACCGCAAGGACAAGAACTTCACAAGATTTAACCAAAGATTTTCATCAAGATGATTGCACAGTACTCTAAAAATTAGGTGCACCGGTCTTAGAACTTCTGTACTGATGATAGGGAAATTCATAAAAGACTTTGATCCCCATCTCCACTAATTTCACTAGCCTTGTAGCTTTTTATGCAACAAATTGTTGAAAAATGAAGAGGCAAAAAAAGAAAAAAGAATCATGGGACACTGCTCATTCGACATAAGTGTTGGTGACACTATTGAGCTAAAATGTGTCTGCATTCTGAGTGCATCTGAATGCGTTGGTGTGTGGGGGCTGAGTAAATGACCGGAGATTCCATTTGAGAGGAGAATATGTTCTTCAAAAGTACACTGGAGCTAGCATCTTTTGTTTACTTGCCAGAAAACCAGGGGGCCAACATTTTTCTTTCAATTCTTAAATCAGCATTATTAAGAAATTTAAAGTGGCCCGACCGCATTAAACTTGTAGACCCTTGAATATCAAAAGCAGATAAAAAAGACATGAACCTGGAATTTATAATTATTTTCTTGACTAATGATGTCGAGAACTTTTAATTCTACACTAATATTTAACATGTTGACAATGTTTTATGAACTGTATGAATTGTGTTGTGCAAATAGACACCCCCCTGAAGAAATGGCCTCCCTAATAGAACCTAGCCGCTATATCCCTGTAGTGGAACAGTGCGGGAGGCGGCAAAGCGTGTTGCCTACGACATGCTACATGCCTACAGCGAATTTCAATCCCTATAAAGCAGGTAGGGCAAAGTCACCTCGGATAGCGGAAGTTTGACTGTGTAAGCTAAGTCATGTGCATACCATGAGATGAAAGTGTTCACTACGAAATGCACATCAAAGTGTACTCATCACTTTTACAATCTTGTGATTGCCATATCACATTGAAAGTCAGGTAGTAGCATCATTTCCCACTTGTATATATGGTCTAAACATATGTAATTAATACCATTTATGTTATAAATTTATGTCATCGATGTCATTCATGATTTAAACCTTTTGTGGTTAGACATTTACTATAAAACTCATTCTTCTAACTTAAAAAAGGGGGAGAGAGGTTGATAACTTGATATAGGGATGAGTTTTGATCTCCAACAAAACAGAAGCATAAAAATAGTATCTTTTAGTTTTTACTTTAAAATTTTTTGTTATATCATTCTTATAAAAATTTTATAAATTAAAACAAAAAATATTATCTAAATTCTCTTCAAAAGTCTCTTTACAATATATCAAAAGCACTCTTTATAAGTTTTTCAAATAAAACCTTGTAAAAAATAGTAATAACATTACAGTAAACATAAATTTTGTTCAACTAACCAAACCGCTTAAAAGAACTCTCTTTTTCTTTTATTGGTTTATTGTTTTTGTTGATTACATAAACACATTCCGTTACATGCATATTACGAGTCTCACATGATATCTCTAGATACCTAGGTTATTATGTTTGTGCAATTTCTCATATCCTAGAAGAGAATATAATTTGTTAAACTTGTAATATATAAAGGGTAGACATTCCAAATGAGTAGTGGAAGGTATTAAAAAAAATTGGATATAATTTGGAAAGATTTTATAATATTTCTTTTGAAGTAATGGGATAATTTGTTGATTGATTAAAGGTTGAAAATGGTGATAGAATTCATGGGAGATGAGTAGGAAGGGAGAAGTTCCTCCTTGAGAACCAACAAGTCTTTATTTTTATCAAACCGACCAACTTTCTTTGATTCTCTCTTCTTTTAATCGCTACATTCTGTTTTTGAGTGGCAGTGGTCTTCTCTCCAAAGTCTCGCCAATTCAATGAATTAACCTTTTTATATTAAAGGAATGAATGATTATTGTTATGATACAATATCTATCCACCCATAATAAATTAATGTCATTAATCTTTGTCAAAAGTTTGTATTATATTTCCATTACAACTTTCAGTGAAATTTCCTGGATTCTCCAATGTTTGTAATTACAAGAAAAGGAAATGGAAATGGAATGTGAAGAAGCATCTCTCTTTAATAAGATTTAATTATCAACAGCCAAGTATAGAATTGTCTACTTAGAAAATCAAGATGACTGGTGGTTTGGATTTATTTAACCACCACCTGGAGCAGCATATGATGCCAGGAGCAAAAATTATTAAATAGAAACCATATGATATCAAATCTCTGAAGTATCGATAAAAAGGACAATTTCATTTGGCATATCAAATGAGAGAGACAAGCAGATTCCTATACACTGGAATTGGGGTTCTTGGGTTTTTGAGTCAGAGAGTAAGGCTTGACAGTTAAAGCTGTATGAAAAAAGGCTGGCCCTACTTAATAGGAGATATCACATTATTCCACTGAGTTGCCTCCAATTACTTGTTTATAGTTATAACTTCTGTACCTTTTCCCCAACTGGTAATTAACAGTGACACAGATTGCAACTCTATCGAAAAAAAAAAAACTTTTATATTGATTGAATGATGAATTATTGTTCTGGGTTCCAACTTTCCAAGTTTTAAGCACAGTAGAAAGTGGGAAAAAAAATTGAACCTTTAAACCCTGAAGATTTGGTATCTGGGCAAATCTTATTTTGTAGCCTTAACATTGAAATTTGATTTTATTTTTTTTTATATCTAATTGCTAATTATCATAGACTTGATAACAACAATTACTATTACTTCGCAATCCATATCATCATCGGCCAAATCAAAAGCAACTTTCAAGGGGAAGTCTACTATTTTAGCTTTTATATAAGAAATTGACAACTTCTCGTTTTTCATGCCTATTGAATAGTAGAATATGCATGAATCATACACATCAGCTTTTCATCAATTTAAAGCCCCCCTAAGACTAACTGTATTCACTTATTCACCTTCTGTGTATGTTAATTTCTTTTCACGAGGAATGTAATTCTACCATAAATTTTCAGGTGTAACTTGCTTTGCATTTTCCATTCATTCATAGTGGGAAAAGAAGACTTCCCTTTGTGACAGTGGATTCAAACTTACCAAGAAAAGGATTTCCAATGGTTGAAGGTGGATGTCACATCTTAAAACATATGTGTCTCAATCAAATAAATTATTTTAACTAAACATATGTGTCTTAAGTGGAAAAAAAAAAAACCACATGAAAGTAAAATTTACTTGAGCCTCTCAAAGTTTCCCCAAAACTAGTCTTTCTTGCTATTCGTGAACTGTGTTAAGCATCGAAATTCTTGCCCATATGAAACAACTCAAAAGCATTTTTATCAAAGCATGATGCTTGAAAATATTTCTATTTAAGTAATCATTTGATACAAAATGAATGTCTATCCATATCTTGGACATTCGAGGGGTAATGTGAGTATACATTAACCATTTTAACAACTAAAAATTTAAGGCATCAAGAAGAAAATTCTGTTAATATGTGGTACCTAAGGGCGAACTGAAGGATACAACTTAAGCACACGCAGAAATACACAGATAAAAGAGAATGCCTTCATGAGTTTTACGTGTGGTTGACACAAAAAGTTCTGCCTCCCATAAATTTGCCCAGTCAATCTGCTAACTCTACAGCAATTTTAATTATCTATGATTCTGCAGTTTGATCCTCAGTCATATCCTCCGGTTCATTTTCACTTTCAGATTGATCAACTTTCTTCTCACTTTCAGATTCCTCAACTTTTTTTTCACTGAATTTCAAACGAATTGGTCTACCCATCAACTCCTATAGGAAGAAGAATAAAAGGATCAAGTAATTCTCCATCTGATCTCAGAGATATATGAAGATAATACACCATGAGAATGCAAACAATAAGCTCAGGATTTTCTCTAAAAAGAAATGTAAGTTGCGAAGGATGTATGCATATAAAGCAATAAATATATATATATATGTGTGTGTGTGTGTGTGTGCGCGCGCCTATGGATGGTTAATTGGACAGGAAACTGCATATTCTATGCTGAGATGGTGACCAAAAATATCATTTCTTAAGATAAATAAGCATCATTCAATCTCTAAAAGTAGTCTACAACCTGATTAATTCCCATTCTTGCATATGGTCATTTTGTCTTATTAAACCAGTGGGCTACTAAGATCTTTTGATCAATTCAACCAAAAAGGCATACATAATGAAGCAAGTTGACAAGTACATAACTAAATGGATGAGTGTTAAAAGCTAAGTTGATGTTGAAATTTTTACTAACCACTTACAAATATTGATGAAATTATACTTTTATAAAAATTAAAACTACTTAGGCACTAACCATCATTAAGATAAATTTAGTCTAATACATTCCATTGCCACTCCGTTCTTGTCAATCTTATATCCAGCAGTTAAGGGACTCATCCATATCTCAAGAAATTGGTTGTTGGTTTTACTTTTTAATCACCCAAAGACTCCTTTTAACCAAAAACTAGAACAGAAAAAGTTATCCACTATCACTATTTAGTAGGTAAAGGGCAGCTGCAAAACTGTCATCAAAACTGTAAATTCATGCATCATCAACTCTTTGGCCTTAATAGTAAAGTTGTATCGAAGCGTGGAACAGGGGATAAATACCAGCTGGTAACTAACAAGATGCAATATTATCTGGTCAATCAATTGGAAACAACAGAGTAAACCAGACTTTGCCTATCATGGTGAGAATTAGATGTATATTATTGATGTGTAAATCAATGGTTCATTTACATTCTCCATTTACATATGTGCAGCATAGATACCAATTAAAAACACACAACTGTGAACCCAAAGGAAGGTTTCACAAATATAAGCACAAATTTTCATTTAAAAGAATTGTATAGAAGCTGAGTATATAAAACCAGTACATAAAATAAAACAGCTCAGGCTAATTATTTTTCATAAGCTACAACTATTGGTGATGAGATTAGCACAAACAAGAAGTACAATGAACAAATGTGAAATTTGGTGCAAGAAGGTAAAGAGATAGCAAAATTTTTAACATAGTTCGGCCTATAAATCCAAAGCCTACGTGCAAGGAGATGTGATTAGTTGAGTAGTTAGAGAAGAAGCGATAATATAGTGTTAGAAGCTATGATTGCTTGTAGAATGCTCAAAGTGTCTTTCCTTAGCCTTTCCACAACTTAAAATTTATACTAGTGGAGACTAAAGTTACATGTGTATTTGAATAGGTAAAATGCAATATCATGCTACTTGATGAGTATTGTCATCATTATGTGATTCCAATGTAATCGCGGTATAATTACACTTTGATTGTAATCGTTGAAGTTATAGGAAGTGGTTATACAATAATAAAAAACTATTATTTCAGATTGGAGAGATTGTAGGAGTCGTGATAGTTATTGACTCTTGTTTCATCTTTGCTACTTCTAGATGAGATTGTGCTCTATTCGCGTCTCATCTCAACTTGTGAGCTAGTGACATGTCTTTTTATCACTACAAATCACCTCTTAGTGTCATACTAGTGAGCTTGACTAAGAAGACATTTTGGCCGCCTAAATGCAGAATGCATTTTGTTTAGTCAGTGCTACTCATACATGAGAAATGCACTACACACTTACGGACATGACTTCCATTGATGAAAGTTATAGTCTAAGATACCTAGACTAATTCCAAGGTATGCATTCAACCACCTTTTGGGAAAGGTCCTACAGGCATTCAGGTGGTCATATAAGTCTGACTTACAGGTCTGGTAATCAATGTTGTCTAACTTGTCGAAGCCAATTATAGCACCAACACACAGGGCATTGAACGGATATTATCTTTTGATTGGAGACTTGTTTCGTATGTCAAGAGGCATTATCCATTGATTGTCATTTTGTATTTTGGGCTTGACAACGCAAGTCATCTCCCCTGTTGTAGTCGAACATAAAGCCATTTTGGAGTGATGAGAGTCTGGTCCTTAAGATCAACAAGCTAAGGTTGATTCACTTGTCAAGGCTAGTTAT
Organism: Mangifera indica; assembly: GCF_011075055.1. NCBI lineage: Eukaryota > Viridiplantae > Streptophyta > Magnoliopsida > Sapindales > Anacardiaceae > Mangifera > Mangifera indica. The sequence goes on from NC_058144.1 coordinate 11,797,657, forward strand.
GTGTCAAGGATAGATGAGAAGTATGGGTCATCCTAGAAAGAAACAAACTCTTTACACTAGAAATAGTATCCACGAGTCACCACTCTGGTCCACAGGTTTGAAAAACTTAGTTTCCAAGTCGGTCGATTAGGGTGTTAATGCACGAGGCATTGAGCAAAAAATATATTTGGACAGTGAGAGAGATATTGTACTCGTTACTTGCTATTTATCTTGAAGAATAACTGCAGTGAATGTTGCATACCAAATAGGACTCTAGGACTTATTGTCTAGAAGCATCTTGTTGTTGTCTTTGCAAGGAGAGCCCTAGTTAAGGGGTAGCAAATCCAAAGCGTCACACACCCAACAGAGGATTTGGGATCCCTACATAGAGGTATCTAAGTCATTGTTTGCATTAGCGAAAATGATTGATAGTCGTTTGAAAAACAAAGGTTCTTAAAAACAACTAACAATTTAAACGGATCAATGTCCCTAATCTTCCCATTGGGGTGGCATATTTGATTTTTTAACTATGTGCTAAGGATTACACACCAAGAATTGGCATAGTGAGTTATCAACTCATGTTGTGCACTGTACATTCTCAATTGGTGTCACAATGTGAGCAAGCTCTCTTTGGGAAATGATACAATGAGGAAAGAAAGGTCGAGGGGCCTCTTTATTTCAAAGAATAGAAAAGTGTCATAATAGGGCATTTTTGCTATGTATATTGTCTACTCTTGAAAAGTTAAAATCAAGAACTTAAGAGACACCTACAAACTGAGTTTCAACCTCTTCATGGCACAAGTTGTTTGTACGTTGCATCAGTATGTGTAATGAAATATAACCGTTTGAGGTCTTCCTTGGTATCTTTCCAGGGACAGTTCTAAAAATGATAGTTTACCTAAGATCAACACATCAAGGAATTTGTTCACCTTTTCAAAGACATTAGGAGATAGTGTCATGTCAAAGATTAACAATACATTGACATGTTCAACGGAGAACCTCTTTCTAGTGTTAAATTGTTGGTGATACGATTAACACCAATGAAAAGTACATTGAACAAATACGAAATTAATTGTAATAAGGTAAAGAGAAAACAAGATTTTTAATATGATTCGACCAACAAATCAATACCCTATGTTCACAAAGATGTTATTAGCTAAGTACTTAAATAAATAGTAATAATACAATGCTAGAAGCTATGAATGCTTGTGGAATGCTCAAAGTGTCATTCATTAGCCTTTTCATAAACTAGAATTTATACTAGTAGAAGCTAGGGTTATATGTGTAACTACATATGTAAAATGCGAAATTATGTAACTTGATGAGTGTTGTCATCATTAAGTAGTTTTGATATGATAGGAGAATAGTTGTACTTTGATAGTAATTGTTGAAGTTGTGGAAAGTAGTCCACAATAATAGAGACTATTATATAATGTTGGAGAGATTGTGAGAGTCATGATCGTTATTGACTCTTGTTTCCTTTTTGTGCTCTATCCACGTCTCACCTCGACTAGCAAGTCGATAACACATCTATCCACTGGTCGTTGATCATCTTTTGGCGTCGTGCCCATGAATTTGATTGAAGAGGAGTTTTGATAATAACAAAATCAAGATAAACCCACTAAGCCATTATAAGTAAATTAATACGCCATTAGGGCTTAAGGTTCTTAGTCTAGAAAAACGTATACAAGGGAACAAGAAGACCACTATTTTAATAGGAATGAGGACCACAATTTTAAAAATGATATATACCCTATTAACCAAATAAGCAAAAAATTATGCAATCTACTAATGAGATTAAGTAGTAAAATTAGCTTCATTTACCTTCCCATTTAGAGAAGAAATTGCAGCCTCTGCTTCTTCCTTTGTGGCAAATGAAACAAAACCATAACCACCAGATTTTCCTGGAGCTTCAAAAACAACCTTCGCAGAAACAAGATTATGATCAGCTGAAAAAAATTCTCTCAGATTATTGGCTCTAACTTTCCAAGCAAGATTTGACACATAAATCTTATGTTGTGTCTCTACAGGTTGTGTACGTAGAGATTGTGTCTCTACATTTTGTGTTTCTTCAGCAAGGGGACTTGGGGACCGTGGTTCACATGGAGGACGTGGTTTCTTGAATTTCCTTGCAAACGCAACTCTTATAATTCTCCCAGACACTTCCTACACCACAAAATCATATTGAAGTAAATTTATCTATTCCTAAATGAAAATTTTCCATTGACAATGCTTATAGAGTCAAATTTATAGAAAAATTTATCAGAGAACAATGCACAAGAAGAAAACAAGGATGAAAAAGGAAACAAGAACTGGCAAAAGAAGGCTAGCACATATATAAAATCTAGAGAAAACAAATAAAAAAAAATGTGTACATACTTTTAAGTACAAAATTGGATACATATATGATATTTATTGGGTGATTTTAAATTAAAGATAAAGTAACACCCAAATACATAATGACACATTATCTATTTATCCACGTATATACTCAAAAGTGTATGCATATAGTATTACTCAAAACAAAAATAAAACCCTAAGCTACAATTAGAGTTATTGAAGTTGCAGTTTGATGAGCTCAACCCAACTTCCTAGTTTGACTCCTCACATAAAGAAATAACACTATCGCTCTCTCTCTCTCTCTGTAGAAACTAAGCACTTAAATGAAATTCTCACTCTCAACATAAAATGTACACTACTGTACTTTATGTGACTCATACTCTGATTCAGTTTGGTAACTAGCAATCCATGAATCAAGACTGAGAGCAATGCTGAAATTTCAAGTAGAAAGGCCAAAAGCATAGTAACAAAGAAATACTAAGTTCCTGTGTCCAAATAAATGGCAATAAAGCTGACAGAGAACCATTCAGAAATAAACTACGTGAGTGAAGCTGTCACATAGTTTAGGACTTCGATATAAATTTCTTTCATTCACGCCATCAGTGAATCCCATTAGTACCATTTTGCGATTTGAAAAAACGAAACAACTCAAAATTCAGATCATTAAAGAAAAGTTTGACCTCCTAAGAACACAGATATAACAATTAACAAACACAAAATAAAGTTGAAAATGCAGCTTCCAAGAATTAAAAAACATAATGGCAAATTTAATTAAGACCACATAGAAAAATAAACTTACAAGAGCGTCAAGCTTATCAATAGCAGCCTGAGCTTCATCTCCTGAAGCCATTGTCACAAATGCAAAACTTCTGCTTTTCCCATCTTTATGCTTTACAATCTATAACAATAACGCTTACACTCAAAACGCATCACAGAAATAACATTAAAATAAACAAAAACAAAAGAAGAAAAAAAAAATAGAGAAGAAAAACCTCAACATCAGAAACAGCTCCACATTGGCCAAAGAGGTTCTTGATATCTACAACAGAGAAAGACCACGGCAAATTAAATACAAATAGCTTTCTCCTTATATTTTGTTTCTGAGTTTCCTTTTGTTTTTCTTCTACAACTGTTGCCTCTTCTACGGCAGAGCATAATTGAAAGCGGTATCCTTTTCTTGTTGGGTTAGTGCAAGGGAATAGAGGAAACCTGTGAGAAACTGAAAGGGTCGAATTCGAAATGTGAAGTAGCTTTATAGATGACGGTGGTGGCTTGGAAAAAAAGTGGGATTTAGAGAGAAAGGCAGAAGAAGAAAAGATTGAAAGTGCTGCTGCTTCTATAGCTGCCATTGTGTTGTTTTCCGGAGAGGTGGACAAGACACAAGCAAAGGGATAGATGATAATTTTTGGCTTGATTTTTATTTGGATAAATTGGTCATTTAACTTGTGAAGAGATTTTTTTAAGATTTTATTTTATTTTTTCTTGTTAAATATTTCATTACTCAAATTATAAATAAAATTCTTATTTTTATTTATTAAAATGGATCTATGAAAATTAATTATATTTTGGGTGTGTTTGGTTTATGCAATCTTTGATTGTTAAGAATGAAATATTATCATAAACATGAATTAATATCACTAAAATATCATTGAATATAATTATTCTAAAATATTTATTATATTACTTGTTATATTAATTAAAAGTAAAAATATTTTAGTACTAAAAAATTAATAATTAAATATATAATTGTAGTAAAATTAAGAATATTTTGGTAATCTTTTAACACCTAAAATTATATATTAATTAAATTATTATTTATATTATTTGTCACATCATCATTGATAATTAATTATTACAAAATGTTTTATTAACTATAAATCTAACGATGTAATATAAATAATAAAAAATAGGTAACCAAGCTAATCTTTGATTATCAATAACCAAACTCCCTTCAACATTGGTTTTTTTAATAAGCTTAGATGTGAGATTAATATTGTTTATTATAATTTACGCTAGAGCTGGCAAAATTTATGACGACCTGTAAACCTAACATGAGATGACATGAAAAAATTGGATTAAGATTATAATTTTTTACACGAAAAATAGTTTATGTTAGGTTTAGGTTGACATAAAGTGAACCTAACTTAACTCAAATTACCCAAAAAATTTTAAACAGATTATTGCATAACACATAATAGTAAAAAACTTCAATATTATTTATTTTTCCATTTGACAAAAACAGTTTTAATCTACAAAATCCTTAATTCCTAATTTAAATCAATCAAAGAAATTGGCATTGCATTATCAAACATCAAATCTACATCACCTAAAACATTCATTTTAATTTAGGCCAAAAGACTTATTCTCACCCAAGGTATTTCAAACTTCTATTCATAGGATTTCAAAAATCTAAATACTTAACCATTATCCAATTTTTGTCAAAAAATTTTGTCATAGCTAAGAGTTAAACCATCATTTTACCAGTAATATTAAAAAAATATAATTTTATCTCATTTTTCACTTTAGATTTTGAAAACTAATAATTTCACCCTAGCCTCAACTTTTTCAGTTTTAAAAAGTATTTCTTTCCCCCAACCTCCCTAGGGTCTTTTTCTTCCCTATCTGACCACAATCTCTGACAACAGCAACCACCTAACAAAAAATGAAGAGACAACAACCATCTTTGGCACACAAAGACTCATCTTCATCTTTGTTAACGAAGACACGTCTTTGTCTATCAAAGATGGTCGCCATCTCTTCATCCCATCTTTGTCTTCTATTAAGTAGTTGTCATCATCACATATGGTAACTAGAGAAGGAAATGAAAAACCCTAGGAAGGTGGGGGGAAAAAACACTTTTCAAAACTAGAAAAGTTTAGGCTAAAGTGAAATTATTAGTTTTCAAAACTTAGAGGTGAAAATGGGATAAAATTATAATCTTTTTAATATTATTGTAATACCCTCAGATATATTCCAAGGGTAATTACGTCTTTTGACCCTGTTTGGAGATATTTCCAATTGTGTGTGTGTGTGTTTTAGTATATATAGATATATATATATTTATAAAAAAAAAAAAAGTCAATATATATGTGCCAAAAGTCAATAAAAGAAGGAAGGAAGAGAGAAAGAAACTTTACCTTTGCTTCTTTGATCATTTTTCCAGCAGCTTCTCGTCTCCTAGAGAGGAAGGCAGTATTCTTCATTTCTTTGTTGTATTTTAAGAACAGTGAGTGATTTTGAGGGGATTTTGGAAGATAAATAAGGAAAGAAAAAGAAAAGGAAGCACTTGGAAGCTTTGGTAACCAAATATCTCCTTCTTTTCCCTTTTATCTATGTTTATATGCATGTTATGTGGATATGTTAGTGTGTTTTGGTATTGATTTAAAGTGGTCTTGGTGTTAAAGGAAGCAAAACAAAGAGAAGGAAACCAATTTGCAAAGATTGGGCTTGAAACAAGGTAAGAGGAATCATTATTGATATGTTGCATGTTTTAAGCTTTTGATTTCTTGGATCTATGTTATAAATGTTGATTTTGAAGTTGAGGAATGTTGTTTTGCCATCTGGGATGTCTATGTGTGTGATTTTGTTTAAGACAGAAAGTTGCATGATATTTACAGTTTTTGCCACTGAGTTCGTCCCACGTTTTGACTGTCTTATCTATTGTATTATGAGTGCTATTATAGCTCGTTGGAAAGATCTTTGAATCCTCTTTTCAACGATATATAGCTTGTATGAATTAGAAACCGTTTGGGCTGTTAAATTGTATGAAAAGAAGGCTGCCCTGCTAAATGACTGTTCTGTGAACAGTGTTTCTTAATTCTTGGCAAGAAAGAAAGAAAGAAAGAAAGAAAGAAAGAAAGAGAGAAAAGGAAGAAGAAAGGAAAGAAAGGAAAGGAAAGGAAGGAAAGGAAAGGAAAGGAAAGGAAAGAAGAAAAGAAAAAGAAAGAAAAGCAAGAAAAAGAATTTGAGGCTCAAGATTTAAGGGTCGTCCCAAGAGTAATGTCTGGTGAGTTATGAATAAATTTAAATGGAAGCAAAATTAGTAAGATATAAGACCCGCATGCATGCTATAAACTATGAGGGGGCACTTTACACTACACCGCCCACAGTAGGGCACGTCCGCAGTAGGACATAGACCCCTAGTAGGGTCCGCTCGCAGTAGAGCATGCTCGCAGTAAAGCTCAATTCAGATTCAGAAATAGTGTAGTGAAAGAAAAAGAGCTTGAGCTTATAAAAGTGTCAAATCCATATAGTTAACTTCCATAAAGTATTAAATAGACACTAGATGGGACAAAGTATGACCCAAATAGTAAAGAGTAAACTAAATTACCCCCCTCAATCTCTTATAGAGGTTAGGATATGAGGTTGAGTCCCAAAAGTGAGTTAGAACCGGAAAAAGAAAAAAAGATAGTTTACTTGATTCTTCCCCCTTATTGAGTGTTCTTATCACTCACTCCTTTTTCTTTCCTGATGGCAGGTACAGGTGATCGAGGTAACTACGAGGCAGGGTCAGGTCAGCGTAGGTAGATCCGGTTGGAGCAGGTTATCTCTGGTTTATATTACATGCATACAGTAGCATGTTCTTATCGACTTTTGACTTTTTGAGATTATGGTACAGTTGCATATGATTACTCTATGTTTTCAGATACTTTCAGATGAGTTTTCATATGAGTATATACATCTTTTGTTCGCTTCCAGATTTTCAATTTTCTTGGAATACTCCTTAAACACTTTTAATGAGGCGTTTATTTTAAAGTTTTTTTTTTTTTAAAAATAGACGCTCCGAATATTAATTCGTAACATTTCTCCTTCGATGGATAGTACTTCTATGGAGGGATGTTACAATTACTAATAAAATAACTATTTTACCTTTAATCATAATAGAAAATTATAACAGAAGTTAGATGATAGATAAAAATTTGAGTTTTTAAAACCTTGTGAATAGAACTTTAAAATTTCATCTAACCTTGGGTGGGAATAAGTCTTTTGGCCTTTAATTTAATAACTCTTTTTGACATACTTATCAAAAACTACTTGTAATTTTTTTTTTTTGTAGGTATGTTGTATATAAATATTAAGGATTTAAATTTATTATGATTAATATATCATATTTATATACATGTTAGGGTATATTTTGTTTAGGTAATCTTTTATTACAGAGAATCAAATATTATCAATAAGGTAGATTCCCAGAAAAATTACTAGGTATAAATTAATTACTATATTGATGTATATAAATCATTATTGTATTTAGTTAAAAATAATAAAATAATACTAGTATATTGTTTTATTTATTATATGAATTATTAATTGTTATAAAAAAAATTTCATATTACTTATTATTTTAATTAAAAATAAAGAGTATTTTTGTCCTAAACATTTAATAAAGATAAAATAATAACAAAATTAAAATTACATTAATAATATTCTAATACCTAAAATGAAGATAGTAATAAGAGTACTTCGTATATTATTTATCACATCACAATTGATAATAAAATATTAACAAAATATTTTATTACTTTATAAATCAAATAAGATAAAATAAAGTTTACTAAGGTAACAAAAGATGCCCCAACCAAATGTCCCCTTAACATTTTAATTTTAATAACAGTCACATTCATCATATAAATTAAAAACTAATTTTCTTAAATATTTAACAAATAATCAATTATATTATTTTAAAATTAAAATTGTATACTTATTTGAGTTCTTAATTATAATATTACATTTTTTTGTCCTTACAATATAAACAAACTTTAGTATTAACTTGAAATAAAACGACTTTATTTATACAAAATGTGGTTTCATGTCAAAATATTTTTTTATGTATTATTTTGTAACAAATCGTGTTATTCCTTGATATTTGATAAAATGTGTTATTTTATAATAAATCATGTAGTTATATAATGTATTCTGACATAATTTTATCTGCTACATGTTTGAATTAATTCAGATCAAGTCAAATTAACTCAAATATGTCCAAGGACTTTAACACACATAAATATGTCCAAATGATTTTTTATGCCCGTAGACACACTTATTAGAAACAAATTATACACAATTTCATGCAACCACTCAATATAATTCATCATCTATGTGCATTGTCATGCTTTTAGAAGACCCTACATGTTACTTGCACAAACTATAAGCCTGTACGTACCTTTAGGGACTGTCAATGTGTCGAACGATTTATTTCACATGTTGCATGCACCAAAGGAATGCCTCCACATGTAGCAAACACATCAACTATAATTACACGCGCTCTCACATGCCATAGAATCGGCCATGTGCTCCACGCCCTTGCAATTTAGTCACTCGCGCCATTTTCCTATGCCACGTGTTGTCACGCATCTCAATGAGCCCCTACGCGCCACCACAACTTTGGACACACCTGCATGCACTTCAATATTGCCACCACGTGTGCACACGCCTTCCAAGCCTCATATTCAAAATTTACACATGTGATCTCACGCTCTAACTCAACTGGCCCTGGTTTTCATCTATGAAGGGTCGGATCCATGGGTAACTATTCGACCTGAGTTGACTTTAACTAGATCAATTGAACCAATCTGATTACAAATCGAGTCCCCCAACCCGGTTGGACCTCTATTACTAAAACCCTAGGTTACGCAATTCATGGCTCCAAAGTTCCAATTCTCAGCATCTGATCATCCAACCGATTTCAGAATTAGGATCTCAGCTCATTCAGATCTCTTTTCAGGCAATTCCTTCGTCAAGTTTAGGTCAGAAATGTGAGAATGGAAGAAAATAAATAAATAAACTTCCACAATGTCGTCAACTCCGATTTTGCATTGTCAACCATTTTGTCAGCATTTTGCATCTTTTCCAATGGTTTTTCGACATGAAAACACATAAAAATCCAACAAAAATAGAGTAATAGATTCAGCTCTCTTGCTTAATTTTGCAATGCCATCGAGCTACTCCTTCGATGCTCAATAATGTCTCAACCCTCTTCATCCTCTTTCATCGTAATGTTGTCGACCACCAAAGGAGCAAGTGGATGGCATCGTGAAAGCAAGCGAGAGGGTCAAATCTCTCACTCAATTTTGTTCATATTTTTACATAGTTTTCATGTCGAAAAACCACTAGAGAGAATGCACAGTATTGACAAGATGGTTGATGATGTGTCAAAAAAAAAATGTATTTTGTGAGGCTATAATTGTAATGTTTCAAAATTTGAGAGAACAATTGTTATTGCTAAAATAATAAAACCCCAAAAAGAGGGGATAAAAGTTTTTAAAAGTAAGTTAGGAAAAAATTATTAGTTTTTATAATTAACGTGAGAAAAAATGATAATTTTTTTAAATATTACACCCTAAATGACTTTACTTTTAGATTTAGTCTAATTGTCATCCTTGCTTATAGCTCATCTTACATCAATTAGCATTCTTTATTTGAATGATTTTTCAAGTTACTTCCATTAAACCAAAAACATTTTTTAATCGAAATTAAATCATCCATCTGTTTGATTTGGTCCGAACCCAAAATTGAAGAACACCATCTAATCAACTTGACGATTAGGTATATTAGCTAGGTGGATTGCAACTCAAATTAAATTCCTAATTACTTTCAACTTGAGTTTGTTTGAACCCTAAAAAACAAACTTAAAGGCCCCATTCCAAAAGTAATAATCAAAAAAGTTTAATTGCTAATTAAAATAGAAATACCCGATTCTCAAGAAAGCAAATGCATATGCAATTTGACTCACAAACATTAGGGTACGAATAATGTCATGTGATCGTCCCATCCATCCATGACTTTTTCCCTTCTCTTTAATCAGTTTCCCTCCATATATATGCATTTGTTTTTTGTGAGGAGAGACCCATCTGAACGGAGTTCTTTTTTTGGAGCAAAATTAATTATATTAAATAAGGTAAATTTTAAATTTAATGTCAAATTTTACAATCATTAAATTAAGAAAGTTAAAATTTTAAGTTTGAAATATCATTAAAAAAAAACTTAATCTCATTTCTTCTTATTTGTATAAAAAATATTTTTTTTTTTTGTCAATCAACCTATCTTAAGGCATCATATACATGCGTTGTTGTAAACAACATTGTCTCTTTACTCATCTTCCGTTTTCTTCGTGATCCTAATCTTGTATAAGGTATTCCTTTTCAAAAAGTTGTCCTTATGTGATTAGACATGAAGATCAAAACCCTACTTTGTAATTTATTATTGCTCGCTTTAGTAGCTTTCAGTTTCACAGATCCAAGGTAAGGAACAAGAACGGGTGGGTTGTGGAAACTTTTTCTACAAATTCATATCTAAATTCCTCATACATCTCTTCAGAAAAATGGCACTTAGCAACAATGTTATCGGAGCCATCAACTTCGTTGCCATGCTTCTTTCTATCCCGGTCATTGGTGCCGGAATCTGGCTGGCAACCGAACAGGACAATTCCTGTGTGAAGATTTTACAATGGCCGGTCATTATCTTGGGCATCTTGATTTTGATTGTGGCTCTTGCAGGCTTTATAGGAGGATTTTGGCGCATCTCCTGGCTGCTTATATTCTACCTTGTGGCAATGCTCATTCTCATAATATTGCTGGCCTGTTTGATTGTGTTAATCTACATGGTTACACTTAAGGGTTCTGGTCACCTTGCTCCCAGTAGGGCTTACTTGGAATATCACTTGGATGATTTTTCAGGATGGCTTCGCAGAAGAGTTCAAAGTCCTTTGAAATGGGATCGAATTAAAAGATGTCTTAGCTCAACACAACTGTGTGCTGAATTGAATCAGAACTATCGGATGGCTCAGGATTTCTTTAATGCGCGTATAACGCCTCTGCAGGTAAATTAATTAGCCTTATTTTGTCCTCGTTTACTTCACTGCTACAGAATTTTTTCCAACAATTGAACTTTTCTAGCTTCAAACCCTAATTACGAAAGCAAAAATGACTTCTTCTAGAGTTAACTTATAGAAAACCATTTCTGAAAATGAACTCTTATATCTCTCACTTTCCTGGATATTATCTTTTTAGCTTTTTAGAAAGAAAATTTTTCAGTTTTGATTACTTGAACTATCATGAATCATTCATGGCCAAGAAAAGAAAAATTATTTAAAAAACCAAATATTTTTCAACATTTGTCATGAAACAAAACAGTTTAAATAATCTAGATCATGTTAGCTAATTTCACCTCAAAACGGGGATATATTCCTAAGCAAAGAACAATAAACAATATCTAGATAAAGTAAAACAGCATTAGATTCTTCAACCAATTTGTTTTAATCTTCGTTTACAAAACATTCTGATGAGTCTTTATCTTTATTCGTTTCTGCTTTCTCTTTACAGTCTGGATGCTGTAAGCCCCCCACAGAGTGTGGGTACACATTTGTGAATCCAACGTATTGGATAAGTCCCATCAACAATGCGGCAGACATGGATTGCCTTCAGTGGAGCAATGACCAAAATCAACTATGCTACCACTGCGATTCATGCAAAGCCGGATTGTTGGCAAATCTAAAGAAAGAATGGCGAAGAGCAGACATCATATTACTCATAACTCTCGTTGCTTTGATCTGGGTTTATTTGATTGGATGTTGTGCCTTCAGAAATGCCAAAACTGAAGACCTCTTTCGAAAATACAAGCAAGGAACTACTGACACGTAAGAGAAGTTATAGAATTAAATTAAGGGCTTGATTTTTGGTAACTTATTTTTATGAACTTATTGTATAAGAAATATCCTTTTGTGTTGGGTTTGGTGATACAATGTCGAGATTAAAGCTGCCAATGGACGCGGCTGTGCTTGATTTGCGGAGGGCACCGAAAGTTGATTGCTTGTGAATTGCATTATCATTGTGATGATGGTGGCATGCAAGTTAAAGGCAACCTTTTGAGGGAGTAGTTTTATTAGCTAGCTAGGTTTGGTTTTTATTTTCTTCTTGCAAGCCTTTTCTACTGTTAATCAAAATTTGACAAAACTATTACTATCTCAATGGGTGTGTCTAGTTTCAAACTAAACCAAATTATTTTGGGTTTGAAGCTAAATCAAACTAAATTTAAAAAATATTATTTAATTGATTCAGTTTAGATTGTAATTTAAACTTAGTTAAGAACACCCACTTACTAAATAATAATTGAATCATTGTTATTTATTTTATGTATGAAATATATATAAAAATTTAACACAAAATACATATACAATAAACATATAAAAAATGGCAAGATAAATATAAAAAGACAAGCAATGTGAACCCCAATTTATTGCACTATGTTTAGTTTTTTAGAGATATAATTGTTATTTTTGAAAATATCGAACAACATATTAAAATTTTAAAAATTTAAAAAACCCCCTTAAAATTTTTTTAGAATTTTCCAAAAATCCTTAAAAATTTTATTAACACTTTTAGCATTTTCAAAAATTACAATTCACCCTAAACATATGATTATACATCATTAACATCTCATTTATCATTGCTTGAATTAAAGTTTTATATAATTTTTAAGCAAAATTATATAAATTAGGGATAAAAAAATTATTTAATAAAATTTTGGAACAAATTGTTATTTTGTTTGAGAGTTTGTTTTGTCTTTTAAATAATTTTATACAAAATTTAATAAATTTTTTAAACAACTTTAACTTAGATAAGAAAATGATTTTTTTCAAATTTAAAATAATAAAAATTTACTATATCATTAAATATCAGATGATATTTTTTAATTTGATTTAATTTAAAAATTATTAAAACAATAACTTACATCATAAACTTTTTTTTAAAATTATTAATTAAAATTAAATTATTTTATAAATTAAACCAAATTATATTATAATTGATTTAATGATGGATTAAATTTTAGCTTTTGAATTATATATACTACGGATGCGCGTCTTTCTTAAGCGGAACAAGTCAAAGGAATGGCCCACGAACTCAGACTTTAATGAACTTATTATGTACGAGCGAGGGGATTTTTGCAACAGTAGTGGAAAGAAAGGACTTTTAGACATTTTCTTAGGGTAGAAAGATCATTTCACACTGAACTATATATATCAAAACAACTCCTCCTGTTTTCCTTTTAAATTAAAAAATGACATTATCCCATTTTCTATCAAAAATCAATAGTTAATTTCGATAGTTAGAAATATATTTATATTAATTTATAAAATATATAAATATTATCGATTAATATTACTCACACCTTTCAGATATAAAAAAATTATATTTTTTTTCTTATTAACTTAAAAATTTATCATTTAGATGTCTATTTATAATTGAAAAAATCACAATCATCACCTTAACTCTAGCCAATTTCGAAACCGCAATAATTATAATAGAAATTTGGGTTAAAATAGCATTAAAATGATATAATTCAATCAAATTCATGTCAAATGATTGGTTTTATCAGAATCACATTAAAAGAGTATGAATGAATCAAAATTACACCATATCAGTGCGATTTTGATTGCAATAACATCATTCTAATGCGATTTCAATTAGAAAAACGTCATTTTGATGTAGTTTTAATTGAAATTATATCAGAATTGCACTATTTTATTTAGAATCACATTGAAATTGTGTGATTTCAATTCAAATTGATAGTGTAATTCCAATTGCATTGCACTATATTTAAATACAATTTCAGCAAAAATCGCATTATTTCAATGCAAATTCATTAGGAGCTACACTATTTTAATTATACTATGATTTTAGCCATCATCAACTACTGTTTTCAGTTTTAATTTTTTTATAAAACAAAAACAAAAATGTATTTAATAGATTTTTTGTCGTAAGAACTTGTCGTCTTGGCATAGTTCAAATGGAAAATAATCATTATCTCTTTTTTAACTAAAACTTGTAGAGTAATACTATAGTTATTTATTTTAAGTACACAAATAGGTAGATATATCATCATGTAATTAAATATTATTTTATCTTTAATTTAAATCATTCAATCATATAATGATATATATCAAGTATATATTTATTTGTATACTCAAAATAGATATATATATTTTGATTGAAACTTGTAATATTTAAATAGTAATTTGTTGCATGACATAAATTTACATTAAATAAGGTTGTCAGTTAAGCCTACTGAACCAAAACTAACTTTGTAAGACCCCGCTTTGTAAGTATTGTCCTTCAAAGGAAGATATTATTATTGAGACTAATTGTGCATGCAAATAAATGGTAATAAATTAAAACATCATACACTATACATAAATTACCAAAATACTCGTCTGAAATTTTAACATCTGAAAGCATACAAAGGATGTCATTACATAATCATGTTGTTATATAATGTGTAGCTAATTACATACCCTCATCTAAAATTTCAACATAATCCTTGTTGTTAACACACACACACACATATATATATGTGTATAATCACAAAATATCAACAAGAAGCAATTTAACTCAACATTATCAATCATCAATTTATATACATATTGACAGAGAATCAACCCTCAATGCACAATCAGTTCTTGCATTACACTGAGGGTGTAACTTTGCTTGCTCACTGGAGAATCAAGTTGGTCAAAACCTCTTCTTCTCTTTACAAACATCGTCATCTCCTTTGTTGGGAAATCCCGTTAGAACTAACAAAAAAAGGCTTGAAGTTTAACCTCAAAGGCTCTCTCCTCTTCTAGCAAAAATGCATGCATTTAATTAAGGATAAAAATTTCTAAATTATAACAAACGTGTTTTATATAAACTGTTCTAACGTAATGTCACACAGAGCATATGTTTCACCACACATGACTGTGTGCCACTCAATTTCAAAATTACGTGGCGTTCATCTTATTCAACTAACATAGCAAATGACACACGAGCATGAGCACCTCATGCAAGGTTGTGCGTCACTTTATTTATCGAAAAAAAAAGGTTGTGTTACTTAAAATTCACATTTCATCATTTATTTCACATTACTGCAACATATTTTAACATAATCATACAAAATGATTACTATGTCCTCAAAACATACTTACGAGTGTTACAATCTTGTTTAAACACAAGCCTATTAAAATTTTAAGTTTGGACTTCAGCGTATTTTGGGCTTGTTTTGTAACTTCAAAACCCTATAAAAACATCTTTACAATCTCATGTAAGTTTGAAAACATGATAAATACACTTCTACCCATAATAAATTTTTTGCTCTTATCGAGTTTTAAGCTTGAACAATCTTTAATCAAATTCGAGCTCAATAACTTAATGGACAACTTTTTGTGCTGGCCTATTTGAGGTTTGAATTATGTTCAGTTCAAAATTAAATGTTTCAAGCTAAAAAATCAGATCTTCCTAATTGACAAACTTAACATTAAATATCTCAAAACTATCATTAAATATGAATAACATTAAATAATTATTTTTAGTCTAACATCAAGCTTACTTTTAAAGTGATAACAGATTTAGTCACTATTAGATACGATAGTAGATCGTGTTGATTTGTGACAAAACAAGACCCAAAGTATAATCTAAATCCTCTAGGTTATGTCACTATTAATCTTTAGTAGATCTATTCACATGTATTAGAAGACCAACCCGTAATATTATATATTAATTTTTTTTATTTTAATGTGGCATCACTTCAACCCATGGGTTGGGCCCCAAAGCTCCCGACACAATTTGGGCAACCCATAAATTTAGAAGCCATGCCCCCATGAGTAGATCAATTTCAAGGGAGCTGGGTTGTCAATGTACTGTTCAACTCTACAAAGACAGAGAGAGAGAGAGAGAGCAATAAAAAGTGCCAATTTATTTTCACCACCCGATGGCATTTGTCACGAATTTTTTTCCAATAAAAAAATTATCGCTAATAATCATTTTTCTTGTAAAGATAATTGTTATAATCTCAAGAATAAATATAACACTGTTTAGCTTTAAAATAGAATCATCAAGTAGGTGACAAATTACATGGACAGGTTATATGATTATGCTCAAACCTTGCCTAACAAAATATTATTATAAGTAGGGCTGGACTCGAGCCGAGCCAGCTCGAGCTTGGCTCTCGAGCTGGCTCGGTAGATTTTTTTTAAAATTTTTTTATGTAAAATGACGTCGTTTTGATCAATATATATTAAAAACAATATCGTTTTGATAACAAAAAACGAGCTGAGCAAAGTCGAACCGAACTCAAGCTAAACTCAAGCCGCCTATGTATGAACCGAGCCGAGCTGGAGCTTGGCTCGGCTCGGCTCAAATCCAATCCTAATTATAAGACCCGAGCGTTGGTGGTAAAGAGGTGAACTTCAAAAAAACAGTTTCAATTCAAGTCTCATAAGTGGCATATCAAAATAAGACTCTTAGCTAATTTAGATCAGTACCAAGGGTTTAATCTACTCAATGTAAATACACATATAATATGTCATTATATGAGTAAGTGATTATGCCTCATTTAATAGCAGCACATCTAAGTGCAAAATCATAATAAAACCAATAATTGCTAAAGAAAATGTTGATGTGGATTTTAAATTTGATTTTTCTGCTGGTTAGAATTAAATTAATTAGCAAATGATCTTCATCCTTGAATTAAAAATGCTTCTGGAATCAAGTAGATAAATCAGCCTAGCAAAATTGTTGTTAGCAGTGACAATATAACAACTATTCAAGCAGGCGCAACAGTCCTCCATACAAACGAATGAGTTAGGCATCTTAATGGTCGGGCAATCAAAAGTGGGTTGATACATTACGGCCCAACAATAATGAACCCCACAATTTAGCACAGATCCAAAGCCCTACAAGCTTTAAATTGAGCTGGAGCCTAAAAGCTAAGTCCATCCATTTTAGGTCAGTAAGTCAACGAATATGAACTTGCATTTTAAGTTTATTCTGTGTATGGTGAAGAATCCAAGAAATTTCATTTCAGGTTCACCCACCAGTGTCCAAATCTCAGAAATTAATATGTGGGTCTGCAATTGTAAGTAAATTTCTTTTTCTTGTCATAGATGGATGTTTCACAGTATTTACCACGAAAATGAACATTGAACGAGAAACTGACAGAAAGGAAGCAACAATTAGCTGATGAGGTGAACAAAGTTGACTAGAGACATTGTTCAATCCAACTTCTTCCTATAGTGTAAGGTCAATATAAGTGTAGCCATAAATAATATCTTGACGAATGTGATACTAAAATTCTCTGCAATATATCAGAAATTTTCATTTTGACTTCCCCACATTCTCTTGAATATGCATGTCTCTTCAAATATATCTCCCACTTAATTTAAAAAACTGTTAAAAAACTCAGATATTGCACAATCGAAGCAACCCAAATAAACCTAACAAAACCGACGCACAAGAAATGAAAAAACATTAAAAAGGAAAAAGAGCCCATTTAGGGTTTGGAGTATTATTATTGTTGAATAGACATACACTTTGAAAGAAAGGGAGAATGATATATTTACTTTAGAAGAGGACCCTCCAACTTGTGTTTGCATGCTTCCATTTCCATTAACAAATAGTTTTAATCGTTTTTGGGCTCTCTCCGTACTGGATAAACAGTGTGCCCCATGCCTCAACCGTGTGTGGTGGATATGGGTTTTCAGTAGCATTAATTAATTCCTTTTTTTTTATTATTATTATTTATATTTCTTTTTAAGTACATCACCTAACTATGATCCATTGTCTATCGTTGAATCCTCTTTATTTCAATCTTATCCACTGTCATTTTGCAATTTTTCACTGTTTTTTGGACCCCATTTGTGCATCTTCCATGGGGTGTCTTTTTAAGAAAGAATGGAATTAGGGTTTTGGTCCATTGCCCTTGTGGGTAAAATCTTTTTGCTTGATTAGTGTGTTAATAACCATTGGCTTTTTTAACTTAAATGGAACTTCTGTTTCAAATATTAGAGCAAAAACAAATCAACAAACTGTCAATTGTAATGTTAGATAGATGTATAGTAGACAATTTACAAAAAATAAATAAATAACAAATGTATATAATAGAAAGTAGTTGGACAAAATTTTAAGATAACTTAGTGAATTAGTTTAGGGTTTACTAGTTAAAAGTACTTATGCATTAGTCTTATAGTCTTTAAATGTGCTTCTATGATTAAAGCCAAAAATAAAGAAGTGTTGACGTGTGTTAGGTGATAACACATTTAAAATTCCAGTTGATAGATAAATATATATCCTTTTAGCAAGTGCTTTTTACGTAATGAAAATGTCAATTCTTATTCCAAACTTAACACAAATAACAATTTATCTTGACAATTTCCCAAAACTTGTGATATGAATGAAAAACTGCAAATATATATAGAATAGTCAAGCTTCTTGAAAAAATCCTGTGTTCCTTGCAAGAAAAAGAAAACCCTTAACTCTTTTTTTTTTTTTATAAAAAGCAGAAACAAAAAACACTTTGTCATCATGCCTAATAGCACTAGTCAAAATCTGAATACATATTCAATGCCAACAAGTTCTTATGGTGGACCAACTGATTGCTCATTCTTCTAATCAACTATAATACAAGGTCCACAATTTTAATAAAAATATCTTAGAATTCACTTAGATTTCCAAAAGCACTTGGAAGATCGCTTTATTTTATTATTATTGTCATTTATTTCGTGACAATTTGACAAGAATTTGATGTCCAAAAATGACCGAGTTAAATTGTCATCTCTTTGATGTGTCTATCCAAAACCCCATGTGTGCTCACACTTAAATCGTGTTAAATGTCATCATATATAATATATAGTAATTAATTAAAAATAAATATGCCTTAAATTACATAAGGGCATAAGAGGTGTAATTTATGTAAATATTGATTAAAGATATTTGATGCAAAGACATAAAATATAAAGCAAATGGAATGGGGGAGTATTTTTTTAATAAAGGAAATTAGGTAAAATGTAGGTGAACAGAAACAGTAAAATCCAATCAATTTTAAAATAATGGAAGAAAAAGGGACCCAATTGAGAAAGAATGAAATAAAATTCATCAGCATGGTGTGGACGTGTTTGAAGATTGAAGCCTCTCTTTTTCTATGCTTTATCAGAGTAATTAACCAATGATAACATGGCTTCGGCAATAAGCAAGAAATTAATGTGAATTCTATTTTAATTAATGAGCAAAGGTTGAAGATAAAGACGAAGATGAAGATGAATTAAAAAAAAAAATCTAAAGATATAGAAAAAGAAAGAATGATGAGCATATTGTATAAAATATAAATAAAGAAATGGGATTAGTGGAGTGAGACTGATATCCACCATCAGTGCTTCGTTATATATATAAGACTTTGTTAATGTGCTCCTCCTACATGGCTACCACCACCACCACCACAGCCACCATCACCACCACTTTTCAAGATTTAGAAATTCTGTTGCCTATTTCAAAGGCAAGTTGAAATGCCCACGTATTTGTCCTGTAATAAAACAGCTTCAAGTTTGTCTTCTTTATCTTTACTCATCACATCGATACAATGCCTTTGAGATACAATGCCTTTGAGAGCTGCCTTTTATTATCCTATAAACGAAAGACTTGTATTCATTCGATAGTGTTTAACCGAATTTTGGTAGTTTTTGTTACGTGCCCCAATTGTTATCCACGCCTTTCAATTCAGATATTATTATTTTTTGTATGTTCATTTTATATACGGTCGAGATCAATCACACATGCAATGAACATACCCAAAATTCTAATATAAAAATTGACACTGACAATGAGTCACATGAAAATGACCAAAAAAAAAGGGCATTTTCAAGCAAAAATAAATATACTCCCAGTCTAGATGTGAAGTTGTATTAATAAAGAAGATGACCGAAAGACTTGTTTCCACCTAAGGAATAGTAAAATTTTAAAGTATTATTTTTTATTTTTAAAAAATTTAAATACTTATTTATGAATTAAATTTTATTAAAATTCTCAATTAAAGTTAAGGACAAAATTATTATTTAATAAAAATTTTAAAAACTAAAGTTTTATCATATTTTCCCTTTTCAATTTGAGAAGCTAATAATTTACCTCTACTTAATAATTTTTTTTTCATAGTTTTCTCTCTTTCTTTTTTATAACTGATTTCTTGCTGACTGTCAATTGGTATTCCTTCATTCTTCTCTCTTGATTGGTCATCTCTTTCTTCTCTTTATTGTTAGAAACACGATCATTATCTTCGTCTGAGACAAAAATGATAATCTTCATCTAAAATTGGGATGACAATCTCTATCTCTGATAAAAGGGAAAAGAAAAAGCAAGCGTATCAATGAAAACTAATTTTAAACTTATGAGTGGCTCCATCTTAGGGCAAGAGTATCGACGACTTGTTTGGATGTGCCTTTTGAAATAGAATATTGGTAACCGGGAAAAATACTTTTTAGAAACAGAAATTTAAATGCGTTTTCTACGTCTACTTTCTATTGTGGTTTACAAATATTAGAAAAAAAAAAAAAACCTCCCCAATTTTCAACACCTTATTTTCTTTTGCTTGATTAATATAAATATAATTTATTTATATTTTTTAATAAACTTTGATATATGTTCGCTTAAAATAAAATAATTTGATAGTATATTGGTCCACAAGCCTACAACCCACTAAATTCCAAACTTATACCTAAAATATTCCACGTGTCAGTGTAGCACTATGGTCAAACTTTTAATTAGATTCGAAAACATGGAGTGTTTTCAGGAACAATAATGTTATTCATACAAGTTATTTATTAATTTATGATTGTACAAAAATTACTTGATTTGACTATGTGCA
Organism: Mangifera indica; assembly: GCF_011075055.1. NCBI lineage: Eukaryota > Viridiplantae > Streptophyta > Magnoliopsida > Sapindales > Anacardiaceae > Mangifera > Mangifera indica. The sequence goes on from NC_058144.1 coordinate 11,818,636, forward strand.
AAAATCAATCTCTCACTCAATGTTCTCTAATTTTGTTTCACTATAAAAAAATATATATTTTATTTCAATTAATTGTAATAAGCCAAAGGACTTATCTTATAAGGAAAATACTCTTTTTTTCAAGTTTTGTTGAGAAAGACGATTACATTTTCGTTGAATTAAGAGAGTGTAGTGACAAGATCGGGGAGGGAGAATCTCAATGGTTGAGAAGAAGCATTTCATCGAAGATAGAAAAAAATATCTAAAAAGAAATAATCATTATTTTAAATCTAAGATATTGATAGATTTTTAAATTTAAAAGATAAAATATAATAAAATTTTAGTTTTTTTAATATTTTATTAAATAATGATTTTATTTTTTATAATAATTCTAAAATTTAATAAATAAATAGATATTTAAATTTATTTAAAATTAAAAAATACTAGTAAAAAATAAACTTTGGGTGGAAATAAGTGTTTTGGCCATTGTAATATAATATGATATTCACGGGTACTGATAGTGTCTCATAACAAAAATCAATAAATAATAATGGTCAAAGTGTTGTTGGTAAATTATAGGGGTTAAAAGGTAAAAACAGTCACCATCAAACGAGAATCGATCTCCTCAGCCGCTCAAAGTTGGGACAAAATTTTGGTCAAAAAGATTGGCGGGTAAAAAGTAAAACAAGTACATTCAAAGACTAAATGTTGCAACTTGCAAGGAAAGCACGTGCTTGGCACGCCTCACCACAACTTTTTCAATCCTATTTTCTTTTATTTCTATAAAATTTATGTAACCACATTTTAGTATTCAATAATATTATGCATATTTATTTCAAATATATAAATAGATATGTATTTATAATATTATTTTATTATTAATTTAAAATAATTCAATCATATAATAAAAGATACCAAATTTATACTTATTTATGTATTTAAAATATATATATATATATAATTTTATTGTTTAACATTATAAATACAGAAATTTATAGAGCAAATATATACATAATTTTCATTTATTTATAAAACATAATTATTTTTTTGACATATTCAACATAAGGATGAATTTCATTTTCCACTATAAAATTGTCTAATATTAACTCATCAACATTATTTAAAAAAATGATAAACATCACTATGAGGGGCATTTTTTTAATTTTATAAAGTGTTAGTATTTTAAAGGAGATTTTTTATAATTATTTGAGAGAAATTTTTGAAACAAAAAAGAGGAGTTTAATATTAAATCTTACCGTGGGAAAATAAAATTACTCCTTCAAAATAAATTGATTTACCAATGGTTTAAATTAGAAAAATCATAATCTAAAATATGAATAGAAATGGTAAATACAATCTAGTTCTCACTCTAATTATGATATGTAAAAAGGACAAAGAAAATTATAAAACAAAAGCATTTCCATTATTACTTTATTAGTGAAAGGCATTTTTACCTTATATAAGGAAACAAATTCTAACTTTTTTCACCCAAAATAGACTTTATAGAATCTTAATTTCCGTAAGTTATACATAGAAATGATACCCCAGTGGTACTTAGCTTAAAATAAGGCTGAAAATATGATATGGAATCAAATTAGCATTTAAAAAAGAGTTAGATAAGCAGTGAGTCAAACTAAAACTTAGTTCAACTTTACTGGAGTTAAGTTTGAATTAGTCAAACTTGTTTAAAAGATATTTAAACTCGATTCGTTTAAAAAAAGTCAAGCTCAAGTTTAATTTAGATTAAATTTTGAGTTTGATTTGATAGTAAAATAATATAATTTTTATATGTATTAATTAAAACGATATTGTTTTATTCAATTGGTATCAAAATTTTCAAACTTATAAATTTTACAAATTGAAACACTCATAAAATTTAAATTTAAACTCAAAAATATTAAACTTTTAGACCTAATCTCCAACTCACTTAAGTCTAACCTATTTTAGATTCATTCTATCCAAGCAGCTCTACTTGACAACAATTGTTCTGGAAGGCTAAAAATTGTGGATAGGCCAAAGGACTATTTTCTACCTAAAATATGTTATTTTCTCAAATTTCCTCCCGTTAATTTTGAAAATCTTATTTATTCACCTATGAAGGGTCAAAAGTAACTGAGTCTGTTAGTTATATTATTTTCCCCTCTAAACACTAAAAACTAACAATTTTTTCCAACCCAAATTTTCAAAAACAGGATTTTCTCCCCTAAGGTTTTCAATATTTAGATTCAATTTTTTAATGACTTTTCTTCCTCTTCAGCTATCTCCAGACGACGTCTCTTCCTCTTTAGAGCGGTCTCCTTCGGACGGTTCTCATTGGCGTTCTTGCCTCTGGACGAAAGATGGTTCATCTTCGTCTCGATGAAAACGAGTTGTCTTCATCGGCGACGACACCGAAAAGAACCACTGGAAGGAGGTTGTGCTAGAGAGGAAGAGACATCACATTGAAGTCATCGGATAAGAAGAGACATTGTCAAAAAATTGAATCTAAAAAATTGGAAACCCTAGGGAGAAAAATATTATTTTTGAAAACTTAGATTAGAAAAAATTGTTAATTTTTTAAGGTTTACGGAGGAAAATTAAAATTAAATTTAAGTTTATTTTTAATATTACAAACAAAATAATGATTTTATTTTTGAAATCATTAATTTTAACTGCTTACATATGTAAATAAGATTTTCATAATTAATAAAAAAAAAGACTTAAGAAAATATCATATTTTGGGTGGGGAATAGTCCTTTGGCCTTGTGGAAAATTGATACACGTTTCTATGGTGGGATTCTGATTCTGACGATCAAGTTTCAAAACTGACCTTTGGCTCTTGAATGTGTTTGATTGCCACAATAATAAAGCGACCTAACGCAAAATCATAATTCAATTCAGGGGACCCCACCAGCATTTTCACCACTTGCATTGCATTCTCACCTATGAGAATCAAACTTTATATTATAAAGAATAAAGTGATGACGATCAGATCACAAAAGAAGTCACTGTTTTTATTTTATTTTATTTTAGTGGGTTGGTAAAAATAATAATTAAGTGTATTGATTTGATCGAATCTATGGGAAGAAGAGCGATGGCCAATTTGATGAAAGATACGAGCCCACTTGAGTTTATCTAACAAACCAAACTGCCTTCTTATTGCAAAGGGCGGCTGAGGCTGACCAACCTTTTGTGATTCGAAGAATCAAGACACCTCAGGTGATATCCAATGAATATTTGACATGTATATTGATACATCACACGTGCCGAAACCATCATGGACCCACTTAACTTGGGGGAATCCTTATCTATCTCCACAATTAAGTTGTTATTTCTAAAAGTAGAAATGCTAAAAGAAATACTAACAAAGATACAATTGTCTTTATTTCATTTCCATATACAGACGCATTCATTATTTTTCTTTACTAAGTTGCACAGAAAACCCTATTTTTACATTTCAACCCACAACTATTGCCAAAACTTAGTATAAAACACCCTATTTTATATCTTTTAAGACAAGCCCTCACTTATTACTATCCACCCCTTCGTACTTTGTCTTATTTTTCATCCCCCCCCTCCTGTTTTCCAAACTTACTTCTATTTGCTGCTTCTATATACATGAAAATACTAGGAAGCTAGGCATTAGAAGGTGCATTGCTGATACAACTGTGTATAACTGAGGGACTAATAAATAATCACTAGTATTCTATGAGTAATCCCCCCATTGGGGATCGGTGTGGAATTCCCTTTCTTCGCTTAACTGTCCGGAAGCTAACTGCAGTTGGAGGCGGCGTTGATGGGGAGAAGCTTTGAAGTTTGTTGTTGTAGTTGCTGCTACTGTTCTTGAGTTTGCCATGGCTGCTGCTGCTGTATGAGTCCTCAGAATCCGACCCCATTGAGCGTCGTTTCTTTCTCTTCTGGAAATTCTTTGATGTTCCAGCAACCTGTAAAGGATGATTTCAAACGAATGTTTAGATTTAATTAATGGTTAACACTAATTCAAAGTTGCAACATTATTCAAAATGGGTGAGTAAAAGGCTGTTCATGCTTTTCATTTTCAATTGAAAAGCTAACGAAAAACTAGACATTTAATGTTTCACATAGGCACCGTCCCTAATGAGAAAGTCAACATATTCGCACCAACCAAAATGTTTATTCATTGAATATTATTAAGTTGAATTCTTTATTTCCTTCGTGACTAAGACAAATAGAAAGAAAAGTAAAAAAAAAAACACCCTTTTTATTTTTCTTACTTTTCCTACACTTTCTCAGCGACCAAACAACCAAAATCAGAAAATTCGCAAAATTGTAGTACCTTGCAGCCAAGAGAGCAGAAGCGGAAGGAATCGAGAAGGCTACGTTCACAGACCTCACAGGTGTTAGTGACACCTTTGCCAGGCCTAGGCTGAGGCCTCTCATTCAAGAAGACAACCCGTGCACTGTTTATAACATAAGTTTGAACCCCTGAAATGTCGAGAACTTTCTGAATTTCTGAAACCCTTATCACATCATGGTATGAAGATCTCCTTATCTGTCAATAAATACAAATAAAACCCAATCAGAAACTCCTTCAATTGGTAATTACAAAAACAGAATGACCCATTAAGAGAAAAACAGGGGAGTTCTATTTTATATTATTCAATCGGAAAATGAGCTGTTTGGGAGCCGGGAAATTTTTGAATAGACAAGACAGCGAAGTGAGATGTATTGTTTTGAGCTGTTACAGAAGAAAAGTAAATACACGTGAAACTGATGAAGCTTCGGCTTATCTGTCAGAAAGGAAAAAAATTTTATTGGGAGAGAAACACGGGAGAAATGAGCAATGCTGAAAATGCTCCGTTTGGCCGCTAATAATATATGAAAATGGAAGCTGAAAATCTTATCATTTGATTTAACTGAGAAATCAATAATTTGCGAGCTAAAAGGATAGAATTAGGGAGCAGAGAAAATTATAGCAACTGATTTATTTAAGCACAGCTCATTTCAACACAGCAAAACGAAGAGAAATAGAACGAAAGTTCAGAATAAAACGAAAACCAGAAAATTGAAACCAAATTGCTAAGAAAAGGATAAAACGAATGAAGAAGAAACCAAATTTGAAAAGAATGATTGAAGCAAGAAAACAAAAAAGAATAGAAGACACATAAACCACACACAAAGAAGAGAAAAAAAGCTAAACCTGAATAACACGATGATCTTTGTGATAAGTCAAGCAGAGAGAGCAAAAAGCGCCATTCATACAATCCAAACAATACATATTACATTCACTCTTGTGAGAATCAGCATGTAACTTGCATTGAACAAAGAAGCTCTCTCTTAACAATGGCGTAAGCCATGGAGGCCACCTATTGTCATCCTCATCCGGACCCTGTAAAACATTCAAACAAACAACATTACAACCAAAACTCAAAAACACTCAAATGAAAAAACCCAAAACACGCATTGCGCATACCATGATTCTTCGATTCTTGGGCTTGATTTCACGGACAGCAGTCTCCTGATTTTCAATCGCCAGCTTGAACAGACTAGAGTAGTATATGATTGATTATTCGCTTTAGTTTTTGTTACAAAGAGTGAGAGAGAGTGTGTGCGTTTGAATAAATATAAAAGAAATGTGAAGAAAGTTTAAACAGAGAGAAGCAGAGGAGGGTGAATCTGAGGCCGGAGAAAGAGAGAGAGAGAGTGTGAAGGGAACAAAGAAGGAGGTGGCGTTCTTATCTTCACGAAGACTAATACTCCGAACCTAAAACCAAACCTAAATGCGTTGGCTGCAAGGAACCCACCTCTATCTTTCCTTTTTATTTTCCCTTTCATTGTCACTACACATCGATCTTGTCATTTCATTTTATTTTATTTTATTTTATTTTTTTAATTATTCGCCATATTTTTTATTTTAATATATTAATTTGGATAATTTATTTGGTGATTCGCCTAGCCTAGTAGACATCCACTGCACTAATTACCAAACTTCCAATTATTGATACAATTTAAATAGAATAATCTAGGAGAGGAAATTAAAACAAATAATCATTTCAGCCCAGATAATGTCTATGCATAAAATTTCAAATGCCTTGTGATTACTATTATTTACATTATTTAATTAATTTTAATTTAAAAAAATAATATGTAAAATTATGTATATTTCAATAAAAGGACAAAACTTTGAATAAGAATGGTGCCTAATTCGCAATGGAAAGTAGGTAAATGAAAATATGAAAAAGGGTTGGGAGTAGTTTCAATCAAGGTTGGCAAAAATCATGGTTTAGGTCGGCCTTTCCTAGAAGAGAGCAAAATCCATATCCCATCAGCATCTTCACTTAAAAATCTGATGAACAAATTAAAGAGGGGATTAGTTGTTAATGGTTTAGTATTTTATGGAAAGAAGAATTAAATCAAGATTCTAGCACATGTAAATCATGTTTAAGTACAAATTAAATTTTCTAATTGGACTTTTTTTTTTTTTCCAATAAATCATTATTGTTTGTTTGTAGTAGTAAACTTACATTCAAGTTGATCATTATTGTTGATTGAAGACCCAAATGTATATATATTTCTTTTAGTGCTCCCAATTATTAGAAGAAATTCTTAAATGGAAAAAATTAATTTTGCCTTTTTCTATTTCTACCATTTAGATAAAGGCAATCAATTGCCGACAAAAACTCATGAGGATTAATTAAGACATTGTGTGTTATATAAAATTTGTTATGGTGATAATCCATGCTACATGAAGTTTAAGATTTTAATTCAGATGAAACCTGAAACCGATGACATTTTTGTAAATTTATTGGAATTTAAGGGTCTGTTTTATACGAAAAAGTGTTATAAAAAAATACAATTTTAAAATCAGAAAACCATTAAAAATTATTTATGTGAAAGTGAAACTGAGGGAAGGCTGACTGATAAGGATGGCAACGGAAAGGGGCGGGGAGGGGATCTCAATCCCTTCCCTGTCCTCGTAGGGGATATCAATCCTTGTCCTTAGGCCGTCCCCACTACAGGGATGAAAATGATTCTTCGTCCCTTCGCTGCAAAGAAAAATCTTCTCCCCATTCTCTCTTCATCCCCGCGCGGAAAAATCTTCTTTTTGTACCCGTAAAAAAAAAATCACAAATATAATATATTAACTACTTTAATATATATAACAAAAACCTAAATAAATTTGAAATATATAAATAATTTATAAAATCTAGAGTCGTGGGTAAGTTTTTAAACCTAAAAAATATGAGATTAAAAATAAATAAATATTTTAAAACTTAAAAATAATATTAAAATATGAGTTTAAATAAAATTTTTATATAATAATTTTATTCATGACAATGATATCAAAATTTAATACATGAATAAGTGTTTAAATTTTTAAAAATTAACAAATTTAAATTTAAATTTGTAATAAATTTTAAATAAAAATAATTCTTTTAATTATTTAAAAATTTTAATTATATAATAATAAATATGCACGGTTTTATTATATTATAATTAATCCTGAAACAGAATCCCTTGGTTTATTGGTAAAAGATCACGTTACAAATCTGATCCTCAAGATTGATCGCTACTATAAATTCCTCTATGTTATTTATTCTAAACCCAAATCAAGATAGTAATAAATGCAATGATCTAGCTAATAAACAATTTAGATTCATTGAATTCAATCATCTGAGTAATGATTAAGTATTCTAAAATATTCTAATTAAATATTTTAGCATAAAAATTTTTCTGAGAATATTTTTTAATTTTATTTTCTTGGAAAATGTAAAAGAGTCACAAATTTTAATGTAGATTTTTTAATATCTTTGTTTGATGGGTAATTAATTAAAATAAGTAAAAATTTATCCATTTATATATTTTTAGGTCAATATAAAAAAATTTCACTAAATTAAGTAAACACTAATTTTTTTTATCTTTTTTACCCTTATGTTGAAAAACCAAGTAAAAATATTTTTTCTAAAAATGTGCATCGATTTATGGTGGTTACGATAGTGGCTAAAGATTTTACAGTGAAACTCTAAATATGTCGAATTATGTAAATGGATGTTTTTGAATGTTTCGAATGGTATAAAATGATATAGTTTCGATATTAATAGATGTCTAAAAGTGTAGCTGTTGAGAGACAAAAGCACACAAATTTACAGTGCCGCACAAACACTGTTCACATCACGTAAACACTATTCAAACCACGCAAACACTGTTCAAACCGCGCAAAAGCAGATATCATAGTCTGTGAACAGGATTTTTGCGATTTTGCAAGCGGTTTGAACAGTGATTGCGCGATATGAATAGTTTTTGCACGATGTGAACAATGTTTGAGTGGTGTAAACAGTGTTTACGCAATTTGCGCAGTTTACGCGGCACTATAAATTTGCGCGCTTTTGTCTCTCAATGGCTATACTTCCAAATATCCATTAACATCGAAACTACATTATTTTATATCATTCGAAAAATTTAAAAATATCCATATACATAATTTGACATATTTAAGGTTTCACTGTAAAATCTCTAGTCACCATCGTAACCACCATAAACCGACGTATATTCTCAGAAAAAATATTTTTACTTGATTTTTCAACATAAGGATAAAAAAAATTACTGTTTATTTAATTTGATGAAACTTTTTTATGTTAGCCTAAAAATATATAAATAAATAAATTTTTACTTATTCTAATTAATTTCCCTTGTTTGATTGTGAAAATTGATGCGTAGATTCCATCCCAACTGTATCTTTTCAAATTAATCACATGAAAACTCAAAATCATTCTAATTTTTAGTGGGTTTATTGTAAAATTTTAATTCGTGAAAAAAACTTAGTAAATATAAAAATCTAACATTACTGATATGCTTAGTTTGTAAATGTGCATTATATACATTAATGAACATATAAAAAAAAAATACTCGTTTTATATATTCATTAATGTGTATTAAACAATTTAATTATATGTAATTATAGTTTTTTCAAAGAATAAAATGATATTATTTTTCAAAAAATAAAACAACATTATTTTACATAAAATATATTAAACCCAATTAAAGTTGTGATAAGTTGTGTTCATTTTTTTTTTTAATAAAAAATCTTTAACAATTTCATATTTTTTTTCTTTTCAACTTACGATTCTCACCATCACCTTATTATTTCTTCATTTAATTTATTGGCATCGCAAAATGATAATTTACACTAATGATTTGATCAAAGTAAAAAACTTTTATTTACCCAAAAAACAAATTTTAGCATTTTGCAATAATAAGATTTTACCCAAAAAAAATTTATTACTTTATCAAATTTATACTATAAGGGGGCATTTAGTTTAAGTAATATTTTATTACCAAAATAAAAAGATTACCTTGAAGATAAATTATTTAAAAGATTATTGGATATAAATAATTACTATGTTTAATAAAATTTGATAGATATAAATAATTATTGTGTTTGATTAATGGTAATAAAATATTACCAAAAAATTATTTTACCTAAATGCCCTTGAATATAATTATTTTTAAATATTTTTATATTATTTATCATATTAATTAAAAATAAATTTATTTTTGTCTCAAAAAGTTAATAAATAATAATATAATTATAATAAAATCAAAATTACTTTGATAATCTTTAAATATCTAAGGTAAATGTGATAATCAGATTATCACCTATATTACCTGTCATGTCAGTATTAATAATAAAATATTACTATAATTTTTTATTACTGATAAATCAAGGGAATAAAAGATAAATTATCAAAGTAATCTTTAAATACTGGAACCAAACGACCCTTAAGAGTTATATAATAATAGATTTTATTGTTTATTATTATTTTTGTATAGAAAATCTCGAACTTGATTAATAGTAACAAGATAAATCCTTTTTTATCTCATTATTTGATATTAGGGTACAATCTTGATTTATTCTTAAAAATAATCAAGTCTAACTAATTTTGTGTTATAACACAATTACTAGAACTTCAAATTCTTTTACTTATGACATATGATGTAAGACAAGATAAATATTTTAAGGGTATAATGTAATATTTATAGGATTATTAGGTTTTTCTTTTTATTTACTTTTGAAGTTTTTTTTTTTTTTCCGTGAAGTTGATACCGATATGACTAGAATACAACTTAGCTAAATATGATAAATATGAGATATAAATAATTTATAATTATTAAATACCTTTATAAATGACTTGGTTATAAGTTGTGTTGTGTGTCCCAAATACTATAATAGAATATTTGTTATATATTGTGTTTAAGAGTCTTGAAACTATAATTTGCGGATTAAATTAGATCTAATGGTCAATATAATACTTTGTATTCAAAATGCGATATTGGTTTTCACTAAATGATCTAAGAAATGTGCTAAAATTAATATTATTGTATTTTTTAAAACGTATTATAAATAATGTGTTATATTAAACTTGTATATATAAATTTTATATTTTTTAATATCCAAATTTTATGATTATATTTTTATAAACATACTTTTCACCATTTTGCATATCATACATGTGTAATTCTAATATTGTTTTTCTTTTAATTTTCGTTCTTACAAATTTTGTTACTTTGAGTAATCTTTTATTATAAAAAAAATTACTATAAGGATAGGTTATCGATAATATTATTCTGTAAAAATTATTACTATATTTGATAAAAATTGATATTATAAATAATTATTGTATTTGGTTGAATATAATAAAAAATACTAAGATATTATTTAACTTAAATGCTTTAAGGTATAATTATTCTAAAATATTTTTTATGTTACATGTTATATTAATTGAAAATAAATGTAGTTTTATTCTAAAAAATTAATAAATAAAGACTAAATTGTAACAAAATCAAAATTAACTTTGTAATTTTTTAATAGACTTGACAAAATTTGACATAATTTATTAACTTAACATGACACAACACTAAAAAAATTGGATTAGGGTTATAATTTTCGATATGAAAAGTAGTTTGGATCAGGTTTGTGTTGGCCCTTAAAAAATCAGATCGAATCAAATTCAGATTGACATAAAACTAACTCGATTTAATTCAAACTAATCTGAAAATTTTAAACAAAATATTGTATAACATCATAATAATAAAAAATCTTTAATATTATTTTTTTTTCATATGACAACAAGAGATTCAATCCAAAAAATCCCTATTTCCTAATTTGAATCAATAAAGAAATAAATTTAATAACTCTTTTTGGTAAAGTGTAAATAATATTTTATAGTTTATATTTGGTGTGTTCTAACTTATAAATATTATTGATTGAACTTATTATAATTTGTGCATCATATTCATATATTTGTTAATAGTTTTTAATATTTATGATAGTTACATTCATCATATGGATCAAAAATTAAATTTTTAAAATTTTGACATGTAATTGTTAATCTAATTTGTTATCAATTATATTATTTTGAAGCTGAAGTTGTAGACTTTTTTGGGTTTTTGATTATAATATTACTTTTTTTATCCATACAATTAATTATATTAAAAGATAATATACAAACTATTAGTATTAACTTAAAATAGAGTAATTTTGTTTATACAAAACATTGTTTCATGTTAAAATATTATTTTATGTATTATTTTATAACAAATAGTATTATTCCTTGACCTTTGATAAATGTATTGTTTCATAACTCATTCATATTATGTTTTGACATGACTTTACATATTATATAGTTTGAGCTAATTTGGATTGGGTCAAGTCAACCCAAAAAATTTTTGTTCGGTTTAGGGTTGAAAATTTTTAATTTGATTCTATTTCAAATTGGGTTAGGGTTTAGGGTTTTCAATACAAAATCCTAATTGACACGATACAAACACAACCCAATTAGACGAATTGCTAAGTCTTTTTTTTAATACATAAAGTGGCGATGGTAATGAGAATACCCCTATATTATATACTACATTATCATTGATGATAAAAAATTATTTAAATTTTTTATTACCTAACAAAAACCAAATAAAATAACATCAGTAATAATAAAATATATTACCAGAATAATCTTTATGCACTTTTAACCAAACAACAATATTACGTGCACTTATAATGTGAGCTAATTTGAGTACCGATGACAATATGTCACTTACTTTAATTTATAATTCAAAATTATTCAATTACATAGTGATGCAAAATTATTATTATCAAAATTAATACTTAATAAAACACACATAAAAATTATTTAAATCATAATACTTGTAAATTTTCAAACTAAATTTAATGTCTAGAGCAACCAACAATTGACTTTAGTCCTTATGGTCCAATATAAAAAGTCAACTCTTCTTTATTTAAGGCACTTATGTTGATGTTTACCGTTTGTATAATTGAACAATGTTATATGTATATTTTTTTAGTATATAATTTAACATATAAATAATATATCTTTAAGTAATTAAGTGTTATTTTATCTTTAATTTAAAATCATCTAATCATATAATGATAGATAATCTGTATACCTAATTATATATTTAAAAGTGAGTATATTGATTTTATTGTTACGTAATTAGGCTTTAAAATTATGTTTCGCCTGAGTTGACTATCATCATAGTACTAAAAAAATTACAAATATATTATATATGCATAAATAATGTGATATATTTGATGTTTTTGTATAATATCATATCCATGTGTCAATAATAAAACAATAGAAATGAGTAAGGTTTGAGGTGAAATTCGTTACATGTACATAATATAAGGACTAGTAATTAAATTATGCTTGAATTCTGGTCTTTAACATTAAAGGAAAAGAACTTTGTTATGTGTAATTTACGTATTTTTAATATATAATTTATGTATATATATATGTGATGTATTATTTTATTTTTAATTTAAAATTATTTAATTATATAATAATATATTATTTGTATATTTAAATTATGTATAAAATATATATATATACTTATAATATAAAAAAATTTCATAATAATTTAACTGTCTCAAAAATTGTATGAATAAGAAAATCACTAAAATCATATGCTAAAGGCTAATAAATTTTAGTGTCAATATTTTTCAACAAGCATGAAAAATGATAAATAAATATTTATTTTATTTATTGTTAATTACATAATAAAATTGAAATAGAGTGATGGGAGGGTTGAATTTGACTTGGGATGGCGAGAGAGAAAGAGTCAAAGTAAACTTAGAATTGAAGCAAGGGTCACGGCACACCACAGATGACCCAGAAATTGCTGTCCCAGTGCCCTGGTTGCGCGTTTCACATCATGCGTGTGTTGACCCCCAAATACTACGGCGTTTTGGAGGGCCCCATTTTTTATTTATTTAATTTGTGGTCTCCACTTCATAATTTCTTTTGTAGGCTCCATTACGATTGTCCTTACGCGGATCCATCCTACCACTCCTCGCCATATGGAATTGTTACCGTACATCTCATTCCCTCCTGAACTTTTACACAAGCCAATCGTGGTTGGAGGCGTGGGTGTGCCAAGTTTGACCATAATTTGTCCGTCCACCTATCTCACCTGAGGCGTGATGAAAAAATTACGTTGGAATTCTATTTGTTTATGAATGGAAGATTTTTTTTTTTTTTTAACGAGGAAATAACATTTTTCCACCAAGGTTTTGTCTAAAGTATTTTTTCATCCTTAATTTGTTAAAAGATTGCTTTCTCACTTAAATTCAAATTAAAAAAAACTATCGACATAATTACAAATAGTAATTTTACTATTATTAATTTTGAAAATAAAAAATAATTTTTTTATCAAACTCAAAAGTGTTAAACATAATAATTAAACCTATAAAAAACTTTGTTTAATTCTTTAGATGAGTAATGATCATTTTTTAAACTATTGATATTTAAAAAAATTTTAAACTATTTTTAAACTATTTTTAAATTTCCAATAACTTTTAAAAATTTTCATAAAAATCTTTAATATTTTCAAAAATTATAATTTACCCCTTGAAATACGATTTTATGACAAAAATAGATCTGTCAATGGAAAGAAACAAAAAAAAAGGTGAGGGTAAAAAGGAAATGAAATAAAATACTTTTTATATTATTTGAATATTTAAAATATTATATTTTTTGTTAATTTTGGATTGTATAATAATTTTGAAAAATGAAATTATTGAAATAAAATGGTAATTTTACTATTTGATATTGTTGCTTTATGAACTGAGTTTAATTTTAAATGAGAAAGTATTATTTTGGATGAAAAAAATATTATTTATGTTAAGATTCGACTAAGTTGGAAAATTGTTTTAAGAGTAAGCCTTGTGTGGGAAAATGTAATTCAGGCTTCCTTTTATCCAAAGTAGGGCATTTTCGAACTAAGTTTGTTCAAGCTCGAGCTCGAGTTCGGTTTGAGCAAACCC